>NC_086448.1:414954422-414959422 GCF_028390025.1 Pseudophryne corroboree
TATAGGTAATTGTCTGCACTTAGTCTAATATTAGGGCAATAGATGTTGTCCGAATCAAAATATAATTCATTATAAATAGGCGATGTTACCATAGTGGACAGTATAGTGGATATATATAGTAAGGAATAGATATGAAATAAGTTTGAATGTATGAGGTAATGTTTAGCTGATTTAAGAAATTAGGTTTGTGTATGTGTTTATATAGATATACTGTATATTTGTGTTTTACTGCAAGATGGTAAAAAATAGTGTAGGGAACAGGTTTATTCTGCTCTAGTCATAAATAAGGCCAGAGAGGTTACAGTAAGATCAAGAGTCATTGTAGAGAAAAGGTATTAGGCCATAAATGATAATAGGTATGTGACAGAGCTCTGTTGGTCATTGGAATTCACAGGTGTGCTTACAGTAGATCAGAATCTACTGGTTTGTCTATTGTCCAGTGAAGGTTAAAAGCTAGGGAGCATAAATTAACTACTATGAAAAGAGATCACATCCATTGATAAAACATTGTGTAACCGACCCCAGGAAAACTTGTCAATACAACAGAACTTTGGATGAAAAGACATTCCAGATTTTACAATACTATACTTGCTTAAGGCAGTGTGGACACCACACTTTTATGACACCATGCCTCCGTGAACAGGACACGACAGCCCAGTTCAATGTTTGTTTTATTACACCTTGGAATCTGACAAACCTATAATTACCTATTCCATTGGAAACTATGAGAATATGATAGTTTGAATTGGTAAAATATGAGATAAAAGGACCAGACTTGTAGTTAGGAGTTAGAAGGAAGAGGGAGAGGGAGAAGAAGGAGAAGGAAGGAAGTCAGTCAGGAGGAGAAGTCATGGAGAACATGCAGAAGGAATGATTCTTGGGATGGCAATCTTTAACTTGCAAGTATAAATATGATAATAATTGAAACTGTTTGTGAAACTTATGTCATGTTGTTTTATGTTATGTAACGAAGGAAACATAGCATAGCTTAATATAATTATAATTAGTATATATATCACTACTGTGTATATCTTATTCTGTACGATTTGATCTGCCTGTAAATAAAGAATCATATAAAAAGAGCGGTAATATTCAAGCTTGAACTCTCTTTAAGGAATCTTAACTTCATAATTTCATACGTCATATATATATATATATATATATATATATATATAAGGACTGCATATATTTATCAGCCAATTAATTTGTAAGCCTGACATAATATATTTGCAGATATATATGATAACGCATATTAATTAAAATATATCCATATATTAAATACCATATATGTTATATTAAATATTAATATTCATAAATATGATTCCATAAATCAAGATTGGCGACCATGAAGGGACTTGTTATTACTGAATCTGATTATCTGATTTATAATATTTATGAGGAGTAGCAAATGCTATAAGCTGGCTACCAAATCTGCAGAATCACGGTGGGGATGTATCTATGAAAATTTATTACCATTGTGTAATGTCAATTTTGTATTCTGTATAACCTAGGATAAATGTGTTAGTGCAATATACGTTATTTTAACTAACATAATATCTATTAGGAAGCAGCACCAATGGCTATAAGCCTGCTGGCAAAGTACAAGATCACAGTGGAATAGGTTACAAATGAGAATAAAGAATTTAAAGGCCTAGAATAGAAAATGTGCACAGTGGAAATGAGTATTTCCAAATAAATGTATAAATGTACCAGGTATTAGAGTTTAACCTTAAGACACCGGTCAATCTTAAGGAGAGGATACCTTCAGTACTAAAAACAAAGAATATATAAATTTAGCATTGTAATGTTAAATATGCAAAAAGTTGCAGCAGCATTAGGAAAAATGCGCAGAACTGCGGCTTTAGAAGCCAAACAGAAATGTAAAGAAGGATCAGGTTCACGTCTTCGTAAGGCGTGCCTGACCATTAATGCAAAAATGCATTCATTATTTAAGTCCCTTAAACAGAAAAATAAACAGAAAAAGTTTGGGGCAGAAGCAAAAAGCCTGGCAGATTGTAAGCAAACTGTCATGACCTCTCAGGAGGAGATAAAAGAAAGTACAAGGGAGAATATTGTAGATGTAGGTGAGACTCAGGACAGCATTGTCCATGTGCAGCACACAGAGTCTGCTATGGTCACACAGACCACCAGCAGAACAGCCTCTTTGGTAAAGGAAGAAAGTAGCAATGTGCAGGATGTGTCTATCATCAGACAGCACATTAATGTAAAGGAGGTAGCAGCAATAGGAGATGTCCC
The DNA here is from genome assembly GCF_028390025.1 of Pseudophryne corroboree. Classification (NCBI taxonomy): domain Eukaryota; kingdom Metazoa; phylum Chordata; class Amphibia; order Anura; family Myobatrachidae; genus Pseudophryne; species Pseudophryne corroboree. Next base: position 414,956,679 of record NC_086448.1, read on the forward strand.
CTATACTGTGTCTAGTAAGGGGGAAGATCAGTGTAATTCAGATTATGAGTATTCTGCTGAATACACTCTCAGAGTTCCCAATGTAAATGAAGAATTTGTTATGCCCTTAGGCAAAGGTGAATTGTCAGCAGATTTAAACACTGATAGCTGCAGTACAGTGCACACAGGGGTGGAGAAGTTCCCCATGGTGAAAACTCCCATGGCAACCAGAGTTGCAAACCTTGAAATGTATTCACCTGGAAACATGTTTAAAGGGAAAATCCATGAAATTAATTCAGGAATGCATGTTTACAAACAAAGTTCCCAAACTTTTGTAACCCCCACACAACACTCAGAGACATCTAGTGATGGTGCAAATGTTTTCAGGTCAGAGAGACCACATGCAGAGTGTCATTCTGCAAACCACACACCAATTAACAATGACAAAAAGGATCACCAGGATGAGAATGTTTTTATGCCCTGGCGCCATAACCATTTTATTACAGGTGTGGAAAGACAGAAAGCCCTGGGACCTGCAATACATATTTGGCAAAGTCTAACAAGTTTCTCTCCCCACAAGAATATTTTTCAGGAAATACAAGATGCTTCAAGACCAAGAAGCCATGCCAAGCAGCAAACGCTATGGTTGGAGACAGTCTGGGACCAGGCTGCATCACAAGGGAGTATGGTCACAAGTGAATACGGTAGTATCATTCCTTTACTTGTTAGATCCAATGTAGCCATTGTTTGCTTTGATGTTCCAACAGCCACAGTTTCCAAATTAAACCTGCATCATATCTGCAGCGACAATTGTGCTGCCATTGACACACAAGGTGACAGGAAAGATTGGCACAGGCCAGAAACAATTGTTTGTTTGTTATTCAATCTTTAAAGACACATTTGTAAATTCTGTACCTGATAACATGCAGCAGATAGGACAGAATGCATAGCACGGAAGGTTAAATCACTGTATAAATATCTGTGATATTCATTGTATGTCTTTTTGTTTGATTCATAGTAATCCTGGCAACCTGTATACAGAATGGTGCAAGACTCCAAAAAGACTCTAATTTACAAGGGAAAAGGTCTTCATTAACCCTTTCATCGCTGCTATCCAGCAAAATCTACATAGCATCCCTAAAGACTGATATATGGACAAATCCTCAAGGAGTTTTCCAGTTTCACAAGAAAGGGGAAGGTTTTCATTAACCCTTTCATCACAAGTAATCATTACTTGTCTTTCAAACTACATGTACACCCCCACAACAGTGTACAACACATCTCATCACTGTGATTATACAGAACTGTCTCATCCCTTCATATACCTTAATCAAATATATATGTAAACATTTGTCTGATATATATATATATATATATATATATTATATCATGGTATTATATACCTTGTAAATATTTTATGTTTTTTTTATATATTACACAGTAGATACTACCTATGCTTCCTTCGTAAAAGCTTCAAAAGTAATTAAATATCTAATACAGGATGGTATACCGCGTTATAACAAATTGGGACAAGATTATTAAGTGGGATGAATAATTCTCTTAATAAAGACTGTAACAAGTCAAAGGGAATTATTTGTAGCGTAACAGGGTCAACTGTATATGCACATGGCTGCATATAAAATAATATTGGATGGAATTAGATATATTTAAAGCCATTCCTAAATAATATTTAATATCTGTTTGAAGCAAAATTATATTCATTTATTGTATTGATAGGATGTTACTATATACACATCAAAAGCATTTTAAATAATTATTAGTCAAAATATAGGTAGGATAGAAAACGCCTTTATATGGGTTAAACTGGTATAAGTTTATTTAAGATTGAGATGTATAAATAGGTTCAAGGTAGAATAAGGAGACTTAAGACTGCATGGTAATTTATTCAGTGAGGAAATACAGAACAGAGTAGGTGTACTACTCACAGCCATTTGTGGTACTATTGCCCGAAGACAATTAAGACCTACTATTAACAAGCAAAGAAAGAAAGACTGGTTCATATATGACTGTTCTATTCAAAATCACAACCTGTTTTGTGCAAAGCAATATGGACACTGGTCACAACTGCGGTATTGGATAAACGCAAAGGAAACAGAACTGCTAAATACTGTATAAAGACCATTACCGAGGGTCATCACAAGTACTGAGTTGCAAACTCAAGATCATAGTACGCAAAATACACAGCCCTCTGCGTCAAACAGCGAAATGGCAAGCAAAGGAGCAGCTGCTATGAAGAATTCTACTTCAACTGCCTCCATAATGCAGACGCAAGGCGTCTCCAATTGCAAGCAAACCACGCAGATGACAGTCTTATCCCAGTAAATTGCTACAGCCAAGAACAGCAAAAATGTCCAAATGTACTGATCCAGATACAGAAAAAAGGTCTACAATTGGGCTATGGTATTCCAAATGTCTGTAGAAATTAGTTTTCCTCATGAATACTGAATAAAAACCTCAGTCTTGGTCTGCTTTAGTTAAAAAGTAGAATAAGGTTAGGTAAGCTAAGAATTTTTAGAGATTTTTAAAAATCATAATGGTTATTATTATTACACTTATGGTATATATTATGGTTACAACAAAAGTTATGTTTTGAAGAAATTTTGAAATGTATTTGGAAGCAATTACGCTAGTTTAATGTGTGGCCAATCAAAATAATTTCTCATGGCCACAAGGGGGCGACTGTTGCCTTATAGGTAATTGTCTGCACTTAGTCTAATATTAGGGCAATAGATGTTGTCTGAATC
>NC_086448.1:414964422-415029422 GCF_028390025.1 Pseudophryne corroboree
AAATGAGATATAATGCATGAACTTTCCCACTTAAACTACAATTTTCATTTGTATTTGCACTATATATTTCCAAATCTTTCTGGTTTTAGTTTAATAACCATTCATTCCGAGACCACCCAAGAGATTGAGTGCAGCACTGTCCAGTCATCTTATTATTGCATATAGGTTTCACAGTACCACGCTTGAAGTCACTGAGCTCTTTAGAACGACCCATTTTGTATCACAAATGTTTGCAAATGGAGACTGCATGTCTAGGTGCTTGATTTTATACACCTGTGGCAATGCGTCTGATTGAAATGCCTGAATTCAATAATTAACAGGTGTTGCCAAATACTTTTGTCCATATAGTGTATATTGATTGTAGTTTTCTCGCTGGGATGCGGGCAGGGTGCCGAGGTGTGGGCAAACCAAAGGCGCGTGCAATCATAAAGGGGATGTCACTGGCCAAGGAGGGGGTGCAACTCGGTCGTCATTACTCTTGGAAGCATGCTCAGCACTTAAGGCTGGGTGACTACTAGCCTTCCCCTCACTGAATAGATGCCGTGCGCATGCGCTTCCCCTGGGACCGGTTTCAGTGTGTAACTACATCATTGTAAACTTATTTAAGCACATAGCAAAGCTTATTTCACAAGTAATGAATTATACATGTAGCCCATGAATTTTATATTAAAATAAGTACAGAAACACAATCAAACTTCTGTAGGTATACAGTATTGTCCTAGGTAGAGGCCACAATTAAGCAAATTGCATGGATCTTACAGTAAATTAACTTCCCAAAATTATTACATGCCAATGAGCTTCACTTACAGATATATACGCCTTTTGGACAGCATACAAAATACTCCTTAGAAGTTACCCCACTACTGAATCCCTTGTCAATCACAACGAATAATGGTTAGGTGCACCTTGTACATAGTCAAGGGGTGCTTGAATACACTTAAAAAAACACATTGTTTTCACCAGCTATGAATTATTTTCATAAACATTGTTGCCTGCGCTCAAAAAAATAAGAATTTACTTACCGATAATTCTATTTCTCGGAGTCCGTAGTGGATGCTGGGGTTCCTGAAAGGACCATGGGGAATAGCGGCTCCGCAGGAGACAGGGCACAAAAAAGTAAAGCTTTTACCAGATCAGGTGGTGTGCACTGGCTCCTCCCCCTATGACCCTCCTCCAGACTCCAGTTAGGTACTGTGCCCGGACGAGCGTACACAATAAGGGAGGCAATTTGAATCCCGGGTAAGACTCATACCAGCCACACCAATCACACCGTACAACTTGTGATCTAAACCCAGTTAACAGTATGATAACAGAAAGAGCCTCTTAAAGATGGCTCCTTAACAATATAACCCGAATTTGTTAACAATAACTATGTACAGTATTGCAGATAATCCGCACTTGGGATGGGCGCCCAGCATCCACTACGGACTCCGAGAAATAGAATTATCGGTAAGTAAATTCTTATTTTCTCTATCGTCCTAAGTGGATGCTGGGGTTCCTGAAAGGACCATGGGGATTATACCAAAGCTCCCAAACGGGCGGGAGAGTGCGGATGACTCTGCAGCACCGAATGAGAGAATTCCAAGTCCTCTTTTGCCAGGGTATCAAATTTGTAGAATTTTACAAACGTGTTTTCCCCCGACCACGTAGCTGCTCGGCAGAATTGTAATGCCGAGACCCCTCGGGCAGCCGCCCAAGATGAGCCCACCTTCCTTGTGGAATGGGCCTTAACAGATTTAGGCTGTGGCAGGCCTGCCACAGAATGAGCAAGTTGAATTGTGTTACAAATCCAACGAGCAATCGTCTGCTTAGAAGCAGGGGCACCCAACTTGTTGGGTGCATATAGTATCAACAGCGAGTCAGATTTTCTGACTTCAGCCGTCCTTGAAATGTATATTTTTAAGGCTCTGACAACGTCCAACAACTTGGAGTCCTCCAAGTCGCCAGTGGCCGCAGGCACCACAATAGGTTGGTTCAGGTGAAACGCTGATACCACCTTAGGGAGAAAATGCGGACGAGTCCTCAGTTCTGCCCTATCCGAATGGAAGATTAGATAAGGGCTTTTATAAGATAAAGCCGCCAATTCAGATACTCTCCTGGCGGAAGCCAGGGCCAGTAACATAGTCACTTTCCATGTGAGATATTTAAAATCCACCTTTTTCAATGGTTCAAACCAATGGGATTTGAGGAAATCTAAAACTACATTTAGATCCCACGGTGCCACCGGAGGCACCACAGGAGGCTGTATATGCAGTACTCCTTTAACAAAAGTCTGTACCTCAGGAACTGAGGCCAATTCTTTTTGGAAGAATATTGACAGGGCCGAAATTTGAACCTTAATAGATCTCAATTTGAGACCCATAGACAATCCTGATTGTAGGAAATGTAGGAAACGACCCAGTTGAAATTCCTCCGTCGGAACACTCCGATCCTCGCACCACGCGACATATTTTCGCCAAATGCGGTGATAATGTTTCGCGGTGACTTCCTTCCTTGCCTTAATCAAGGTAGGAATGACTTCTTCTGGAATGCCTTTCCCTTTTAGGATCTGGCGTTCAACCGCCATGCCGTCAAACGCATCCGCGGTAAGTCTTGAAAGAGACAGGGACCCTGTTGTAGCAGGTCCCTTCTCAGAAGTAGAGGGCACGGGTCGTCCGTGACCAACTCTTGAAGTTCCGGGTACCAAGTCCTTCTTGGCCAATCCGGAGCCACTAGTATTGTTCTTACTCCTCCTCACCGTATAATCTTCAATACCTTTGGTATGAGAGGCAGAGGAGGAAACACATATACTGATTTGTACACCCAAGGTGTTACCAGTGCGTCCACAGCTATTGCCTGTGGATCTCTTGACCTGGCGCAATACTTGTCCAGTTTCTTGTTGAGGCGAGACGCCATCATGTCTACCATTGGTCTTTCCCAACAGTTTACTAGCATGTGGAAGACTTCTGGATGAAGACCCCCCTCTCCCGGGTGAATATCGTGTCTGCTGAGGAAGTCTGCTTCCCAGTTGTCCACGCCCGGGAAGAACACTGCTGACAGTGCTATTACGTGATTCTCCGCCCAGCGAAGAATCTTGGTAGCTTCTGCCATTGCACTCCTGCTTCTTGTGCCGCCCTGTCTGTTTACATGGGCGACCGCCGTGATGTTGTCCGACTGAATCAACACCGGTTTTCCTTGCAGGAGTGGTTCCGCCTGGCTTAGAGCATTTTAGATTGCTCTTAGTACCAGAATGTTTATGTGAAGAGACTTTTCCAGGTTCGTCCATACCCCCTGGAAGTTTCTTCCTTGTGTGACTGCTCCCCAACCTCTCAGGCTGGCGTCCGTGGTCACCAGGATCAAATCCTGTATGCCGAATCTGCGGCCCTCCAATAGATGAGCCTTTTGCAACCACCACAGAAGATATACCCTTGTCCTTGGCGACAGGGTTATTCGCAGGTGCATCTGAGGATGCGACCCTGACCATTTGTCCAACAGATCCCTTTGGAAAATTCTTGCATGGAATCTGCCGAATGGAATTGCTTCGTAAAAAGCCACCATTTTTCCCAGGACTCTTGTGCATTGATGTACAGACACCTTTCCTGGTTTTAGGAGGTTCCTGACAGGTCGGATAACTCCTTGGCTTTTTCCTCGGGAAGAAAAACCTTTTTCTGAACCGTGTCCAGAATCATCCCTAGGAACAGCAGACGTATCGTCGGAAAACAGCTGCGATTCTTGGAATATTTAGAATCCAGTCGTGCCGTCGAAGAACTACTTTAGATAGTGCTCTTCCGACCTCCAACTGTTCTCTGGAACTTGCCCTTTTTAGGTCGTGCAAGTAAGGGATAATTTAGATGCCTTTTTTCTTTGAAGAAACATCTTTTCGGCCATTACCTTGGTAAAAAGGCCCGGGGTGCCGTGGATAATTCAAACGGCATCGTCTGAAACTGATATTGACAGTTCTGTACCACGAACCAGAGGTACCCTTGATGAGAAGGACAAAATTTGGACATGGAGGTAATCCTTGATGTCCAGGGACACCATATAGTCCCCTTTTTTCCGGTTCGCTATCACTGCTCTGAGTGACTTTATCTCGATTTGAACCTTTTATGTAAGTGTTCAAAACATTTTAGATTTAGACTATGTGTCACCAAGCCGTCTGGCTTCAGTACCACAATATAGTGTGGAAAAATAATACCCTTTTCCTTGTCGTAGGAGGGGTACTTTGATTATCACCTGCTGGATATACAGCTTGTGAATTGTTTCCAATGCTGCCTCCCTGTCGGAGGGAGCCGTTGGTAAAGCAGACTTCAGGAACCTGCGAGGAGAAGATGTCTCGACTCTCCAATCTTTACCCCTGGGATAATACTCGTACGATCTAGGGGTCAACTTGCGAGTGATCCCACTGCGCCCTGAGACTCTTGAGACTACCCCCCCACCTTGAGTCCGCTTGCACGGCCCCAGCGTCATGCTGAGGACTTGGCAGACGCGGTGGAGGGCTTCTTTTCCTGGGAAAGGGCTGCCTGCTGCAGTCTACTTCCCTTACCTCTATGTCTGGGCAGATATGACTGGCCTTTTGCCTGCATGCCCTCATGGGAAAGGAAAGATTGAGGCTGAAAAGACGGTGTCTTTTTTAGCTGAGATGTAACTTGGGGTAAAAAAGGTTGGATTTCCCAGCTGTTGCTGTGGTCCCCAGGTCCGATGGACCGACCCCCAAATAACTCCTTCCCTTTATACAGCAATACTTCCATCTGCCGTATGGGATCTGTATCACCTGACCACTGTCGTGTCCCTGACATCTTCTGGGAGATATGGACAACGCACTTATCTTGATGCCAGAGAGCAAATATCCCTCTGTGCATCTCACATACATATATATAGAATGCATCCTATTAAATGCTGTACATGAATAAAATATTTTCAGTCAGGGAATCCGACCAAGCCAACCCAGCACTGCATCTCCAGGCTGATGGCGATCGCTGGTCGCAGTATAACCACCGTATGTGTGTATATACTTTTTAGGATATTTTTCCAGCTTCCTATCAGCTGGCTCCTTGAGGGCGGCCGTATCTGGAGACGGTAACGCCACTTGATAAGCGTGTGAGCGCCTTATCACCCTAAGGGGTGTTTCCCAACGTACCCTAATTTCTGGCGGGAAAGGGTATAACGCCAATATTTGCTATCGGGGTAACCCTACGCATCATCACACACTTCATTTTATTTTATCTGATTCAGGAAAAACTACAGGTAGTTTTTTCACTCCCACATAATACCCTTTCTTGTGGTACTTGTAGTATCAGAAACACGTAACACCTCCTTCATTGCCCTTAACGTGTGGCCCTAATGAGAAATACGTTTGTTTATTCACCGTCGACACTGTATTCAGTGTCCGTGTCTGTGTCTGTGTCGACCGACTGAGGTAAATGGGCGTTTTTTAAAAACCCCTGACGGTGTTTCTGAGACGCCTGGACCGGTCCTAATAGATTGTCGGCCGTCTCATGTCGTCAACCGACCTTGCAGCGTGTTGACATTCTCACGTAATTCTCTAAATAAGCCATCCATTCCGGTGTCGACTCCCTAGAGAGTGACATCACCATTACAGGCAATTTCTCCGCCTCCTCACCAACATCGTCCTCATACATGTCGACACACACGTACCGACACACAGCACACACACCGGGAATGCTCTGACAGAGGACAGGACCCACTAGCCCTTTGGGGAGACAGAGGGAGAGTCTGCCAGCACACACCAAAAACGCTATAATTATATAGGGACAACCTTATATAAGTGTTTCTCCCTTATAGCATCTTTTATATATATACAATATCGCCAAAATCAGTGCCCCCCCTCTCTGTTTTAACCCTGTTTCTGTAGTGCAGTGCAGGGGAGAGCCTGGGAGCCTTCTCTCCAGCTTTTCTGTGAGAGAAAATGGCGCTGTGTGCTGAGGAGATAGGCCCCGCCCCTTTTTCGGCGGGCTCGTCTCCCGCTATTTTTGAAGTTAGGCAGGGGTTAAATATCTCCATATAGCCTCTGTGGGCTATATGTGAGGTATTTTTTGCCTCTAATAAGGTTTTTATTTGCCTCTCAGAGCGCCCCCCCCAGCGCTCTGCACCCTCAGTGACTGTTGTGTGAAGTGTGCTGAGAGGAAAATGGCGCACAGCTGCAGTGCTGTGCGCTACCTTTATGAAGACTCAGGAGTCTTCAGCCGCCGATTTTGGACCTCTTCTCTCTTCAGCGTCTGCAAGGGGGCCGGCGGCGCGGCTCCGGTGACCATCCAGGCTGTACCTGTGATCGTCCCTCTGGAGCTAGTGTCCAGTAGCCAAGCAGCAAATCCACTCTGCACGCAGGTGAGTTCACTACTTCTCCCCTAAGTCCCTCGTTGCAGTGATCCTGTTGCCAGCAGGACTCACTGTAAAGTAAAAAACCTAAGCTAAACTTTCTCTAAGCAGCTCTTTAGGAGAGCCACCTAGATTGCACCCTTCTCGTTCGGGCACAAAATCTAACTGGAGTCTGGAGGAGGGTCATAGGGGGAGGAGCCAGTGCACACCACCTGATCTGGTAAAAGCTTTACTTTTTTGTGCCCTGTCTCCTGCGGAGCCGCTATTCCCCATGGTCCTTTCAGGAACCCCAGCATCCACTTAGGACGATAGAGAAAATAAATTTTTATTTCTCTCTTTATTTTTGCAAAACAGACACCACTTAATCAAGCTTTGAATGTTCACGGGAGAACCTTTTGCTGTAATACAAGTACCACCCATTTCATATTCCTCTATAGCAGCGAGCGACGGGTAGCTCGCCGCTGCAATCCGCGTAGCTTGATCCCCGGGGTCCTGCTGCCCACCTCAGAAGGAGTCCTCATTTGACTCCCCTGAGCCCATCTGGCCGTACGCCCACGGCTCTCCTCCACCTGTCCGTTCGTGGCTCCGCTCTCCTCCACTTCAGAGCAAGAAAATGCTAGAGGTCATACTTGACTTCCAGCATCCGACTTGGATCACAGCGCTATCCGGAAGTGCCGGGAGCGCTTTGCGTGGGGAGAAGATGCAGCTTCTGCAAAGCTGCATCTTCTGCCCTGACACCCCCTCTGACAACGCGCTTTGCCCCCACTGCCTGAAACCCCACTATCAACGGGCATTATACCTAGAGACTGAAACCCGTGGCAACGAGCATTACACCCAGAGCCTGACACCCCAGTCAGCGAGCATTACACCCAGATCCTGACTCCCATGGCAACAAGCTTTACACCCAGAGTCTGACACCCCTTGTCAAGGAGCATTACACCCAAAGCCTGAAACCCATGGCAACGAGCATTACACCCAAAGCCTGAAACCCGTGGCAACGAGCACTACACCCAAAGCCTGAAACCCGTGGCAACGAGCACTACACCCAAAGCCTGATACCCGTGGCAACGAGCACTACACCCAAAGCCTGAAACCTGTGGCAACGAGCATTACACCTAGAGCCTGACACCGTAGCAACAAGCATGACACCCAGAGCATGAAACCCCTGGCAGTGAGAGCATGACACCCCTAACAACAAGCATGACAACCAGAGCATTAACCCCTGGCAACAAGCATGACACCCAGAGCATGAAACCCCTGGCAGCAAGCATGACACCCAGAACATGAAACCCCTGGCAACGAGCATAGAACCCAGAGCATGAGACCCCTGACAACGAGCATGAGACACCTGTCAATGAGCAGGTAATTTAAAAGCAATTAGAAGCCTTACTGTGGGGCATAATGTATAATGGGCATTACGGTGTGTGGCATAATGTATCACTGGCATTGCGGGGGGTGTCACTGTGTCACAGGCATTACAGTGTGTAGCATAATGTATCACGGGCATTGCGGTGTGTGGTATAATGTGCAGGGGCATTGCGGTGTGTGGTACAATGTGTCAGGGCATTGTGTGTGGCATAATGTATCACGGGCATTACGGTGTGTGGCATAATGTACTGTATCACGAGCATAGCAACAATATCACTGTATTAATTAAAACCATCGTTGTTTTTCTGTCTAACATTTATTTAATTTTCATTAAATGACCATCAATTTTTTGGTTATTAACCTGATGTTTTTTGCCAAAAATTGTTGTGCTGTTTAGGAGGTTTATTTTTTTCTCATGTAGCTCACACCCCGCCTAAGGATGAAGACCACTGCTCTACAGCAACCGGCATGTGTTTACAACTAGAAGGGAGTATCAATCCAGTTGGCTGTCATTACTACCATTAACAATATTAGGAGGTAGTGCCATAGGGGGGCCCATAGGGGGTGCAAGGTGGTCTACCAGGGAACCCAACAGTGTAGAAAAGGCTGCCCAGGGAGGCTCCTGCGTGGGGACAGGAGCAGTAGCCTGACTGGGAGGTGTATAATAGTGAGCACAGAGACCATCAATTAACATATCCTCCTCAAATATTCCTGCTGAACAAACTCTGCATAAGAGTAAAACAGGGGATTCTGCTTGTTTGCATCCCTTTTTGAATGACATTTTGGTAAAAACAAAGTGGACTCACCATGCACATAAAATATATACTGTGAGTTGTAACCCAAAAAGCACTTGAGCCCTGGGTATAGAAATAACAGTGACAGATATCTGAACCAGACAGCAAAATTAGCACACAGTCACATACAATGCAGAAATTAGACAATATAACACTTTCACATGAACACATCAACTACTCAGCCATTATAAGGCGTGTAGGATAATTAAGTTATTGTAAAAACCTGGCGTGTCAGACAGGGAGACATAGCCCAGCGTTTCGGGAGACCTGCTTGCTGCCTTGCTGTAAGATGGCTGCCCAGTCTCCTCTGTGAGAGGAGGGAGAGTGAAGCAGCTCAAGGGCGGGAAATCTGCAAGAGCTGGAGCACTGAGCTGGGGGAGGAGCTACAGGTCAAAGCGCCACCTCCCCTATGCTGTGGGCCTCAAATAAATAGGAGTATTATAAACCTGGACCAGTGCCCACTTACCCAGGTGGTCTAGTGGGGTCCCTGCCCTAAGACAGTGTCCACGCCAGCGCCACAGTCAGTCTCCCTAAACGGTGACGGCCCGCGATTTCAAAGCAGGTCCCGCAGAGGGAACCCTCTTACCTGTCCCCTGGTGCCAGCCACACAGTCCTGGTTCCGCACAGTAGCGGTGCTAAAAGCCGTGTGTGTCCCCTGCCACAAGCAACCGTGTAAAGGCTTCTGCCACGGGAGGTTTGGCGCCGGCGTGGGGGGAGATGGAACAGCAGCGCTGAAGTCACACTGACTTACAGCACTGCCAGCTCTGAAGAATAGAGTAGAAATAAGTTATAAATCAAAAGCTACTGGGGCTGCTATAGCAGCCCCATGTTCAGTGCACCTGCCTGCTGCAGGCACAAGCTAAAAACTGAAGTGCCTGTAGGTGGGGTTATAGGGAGCAAAGCATTCCTGAGCATTCTGGGATATGCTTGCAAAGCTTTAACTGTTTGGTGCCCGGATTCCTCATCCACCACTACAAGCCCGATGTTTCCCTGTGGAAACCCTATGTACCCTGCTGGAGAAAAATATAGGAATTTAGTTACCTACCGGTAAATCCTTTTCTCGTACTCCTTAGGGGATACTGGGAATCCATTTAGTACCATGGGGTATAGACGGGTCCACTAGGAGCCTTGGGCACTTTAAGAAATTGATAGTGTGCGCTGGCTCCTCCCTCTTTGCCCCTTCTACCTGACTCAGTCAGGGAAACTGTGCCCGAGGAGACTGACATACTTTGAGAGAAAGATAGATAAGGAAAGTGGTGAGATTACGAACCAGCACACACACAAACAAGAGGAAAGCCATGCTAACCAAACTTGAAACATGATCAGCAACAGCTGAACAAATCAGAATACTTAACCAAGTAACAGTGCAGGAAGAACAAAGTACCAGGCGGGCGTCAAACATCCCCTACGGACTACGAGAAAAGGATTTACCAGTAGGTAACTAAAATCCTATTTTCTCATACATCCTAGGTGATACTGGGAATCCATTTAGTACCATTGGGAAGTACCAAAGCTCCCAAACCGAGTGGGAGAGTGCGGAGGTTCCTGCAGAACTGACTGACCAATCTGAAGGTCCTCAGAGACCAAAGTATTGAACTTGTAAAACTTGCAAACTTGTTCGAACCAGACCAAGTAGCTGCTCGGCAGAGCTATAAAGCAGAGACACCCCGGGCAGCCGCCCAAGAAGAACCCACCGACCTAGTAGAGTGGGCCTGTACAGATTTTGGTACCGGCAAGCCTGCCGTGGAATACGCATGCTGGATAGTGAGCCTGATCCAGCGTGAAATAGACTGCTTTGAAGCAGGACATCCAATTTTATTGGGATCATAGAGAACGAACAGCGAGTCCGATTTTCTGTGAAGAGCTGTTCTCTTTACATACACCTTCAAAGCCCTCACAACAGCCAAAGATTTTGAAGTAGCAGAGGTGTTCGTAACAACCGGAACCACAATAGGTTGGTTGGGTGAAACGCAGACACCACCTTAGGATGGAATTGCTGACGAGTTCCGAGTTCAGCTCTGTCCTCATGGAAAATTAAGTAGGGGCTCTTGCGAGACAACGCCCCTAGCTCCGACACACATTTTGCTGAAGCCAAAGCCAACAGTGTGACGGTCTTCCACGTAAGGCACTTAACGTCAACCTCCTGTAACGGTTCAAACCAGTCCGATTGGAGGAACTGCATCACCAAATTGACTTGCAAAGGTACCATGGGAGAAACAAAGGGAGGTTGGATGTGCAGAACAACTTTCAAGAACGTCTGGACCTCAGGGAGAGAAGCAAATGGTTTCTGAAAGAAAATAGACAAGGCCGAAATCTGGACTTTTATGGAGCCTAGACGTAGGCCCACATCCACTCCCGACTGCAGAAAAAGCAGGAAACGTCCAAGATGGAATTCCACAGCAGAATATTGTCTGCTCTCAAACCAAGAGACATATTTCCTCCAGATACGGTGGTAATGCTTAGACGTTACTCCCTTGCTGGCTTGGATCATAGTCGGGATGACCTTGTCAGGAATCTCTCTCCTGGCTAGAAACAGACGATCAACTTCCATGCCGTTAAACGTAGCTACAGTAAGTCTTGATAGATGAACAGGCACTGTTGCAGAAGATCCTCGCGAAGAGGTAGAGGCCACGGGTCTTCGAGCAGCATCTCGAGAAGATCCACGTACCAGACCCTTCGTGGCCAGTACCGAGCAATGAGGATTGCGTGAACCTTTTTCCTTTTTATTCTTTTTAGAGTTCTTGGAATTAGAGGAAGTGGAGGAAACACGTACACCAGCTGGTAGGACCCATGGAGTTGTCAGAGCGTCTACCGCCACTGCTTGTGGGTCCCTCGACCTGGAACAATACCGCTTGAGCTTCTTGTTGAGTCGAGAAGCCATCATGTCGATTTGTGGATATCCCCACTGACGTGTCAACCACCGGAACACCTCCGGGTGAACGCCCCACTCCCCCGGGTGCAGGTCGTGTCTGCTGAGGGAGCCTGCTTCCCAGTTGTCTACTTCTGGAATGAAGACTGCCGACAACGTAATGGCGTGTTTTCACGCCCAGAGGAGAATTCTTGACACCTCTGACATTGCTGCTCTGCTTTTTGTTCCGACCCTGACGGTTTATGTACGTTACCGCAATCACATTGTCCGACTGTATTTGAATGGCCTGATTCCGAAGTAGAGATGAGGCCTGCAGAAGGGCGTTGTAGATAGCCCTGAGTTCTAGGATGTTTATTGGAAGGATAACTTCCTCACTTGACCATCTTCCTTGAAACTGCACCCTCTGGGTGACTGCTCCCCAACCTCTGAGGCTTGCGTCTGTGGTTAGCAGGATCTGAACCCCAAAACTCAGACGAGGTGAGAAGTCTGTAGCCACCACAGAAGGGAGATCCCGGCTCTTGGCGACAGACAGATACTCTGGTGCATGTGAAGATGCGATCCGGACCATTTGTCCAATAGATCTAGTTGGAAGGGCCTCGCATGAAACCTTTCGTACTTAAGTGCCTCGTAAGAGGCAACCATTTTCCCAAGAAGGCGAATGCACAGATGCACAGAGATCCAGGTTGGTTTCAGGACAGCCCAAACCATCGACTGGATTACCATAGCCTTTTCCAAAGGAAAGAAAACTCTGTGTCCAGTATCATTCCCAGGAAAGGAAGCCTCTGTGTCCAGGTGAGATTTTGGTAGGTTCAGAATCCACCCGTGATCCAGGAGTAGTCTGGTTGAGAGGCCAATGCTGTCCAATAACCGCTCCCCTGGACGGTGCCTTTATAAGAAGATCGTTCTGGTACGGAATTATGTTCACTACCTGTTTGCAGAGTAGCAACATCATCTCTGCCATCACTTTGGTGAACACTCTCGGTGCCGTGGAGAGACCAAATGGCAGGGCCTGGAACTGGTAGTGACAGCCCTGCAGTGCAAATTTTGGATAAGCCTGATGAGGCGGCCAGATCGGAATGTGAAGGTACGCATCCTTGATATCCAGAGACACTAGGAACTCCCCCTCCTCCAGACCTGAGATCACCACTTTCAGAGACTCTATCATGAATTTGAACACTCGGGTTCAACGACTTGAGGTTCAGAATTGTCCTCACCGAACTGTCCGGTTTCGGTACTAAAAACAAGTTGGAATAGTACCCCTTGTTTTGCAGATGAGGTGGAACTGAAACCCAGGGGTCCAGACCAGACGACACCCAGACGTGGCTGAACTGTCTGAGACTCGCCCCCACCTGACCATCCTCCAGGCCCAGCCGTCCACCGTCATGCGGAGGGCTGAGTGGCATCAGAAGCGGGCTTCTGGGCCTGGGAACCTGCGGGAGCAGGTTTCTTTCCTTTTGCACGACCACCTCTGAAGAAGGTGTTCGAAGGCTTGTTTTGTCTTTGCCTCTCGGGCCGAAAGGACTGTGACGCAGCTGGTGTGAAAGGCTTCTTTGTAGCCGGTGCAGCTGAGAGGAGAAAAGTGGACTTACCCACGGTAGCCGTGGCAATCCACGCATCCAGCTCCTTCCCAAAGAGAGCCTGACCCGTGTAGGGTAGGCCCTCCACGCTCTTCCTGGATTCCGCATCCGCAGTCCATTGGCGCAGCCAGAGACCCCTGCGAGCCGAGTCGGACATGGAGCCCAGGTCCTTCATGGAATCCACTAGGAACCCTGCAGAATCCTGAATATGGCGTAAAAACATATCAACGTCATCTTTATCCAGCGTAGCCGATTCTTCCTGCATAGTGATAGACCACCTGGCAATAGCTTTTGCAATCCAAGCACAGGCTATAGTAGGCCTTAATATAGCCCCAGAAGCCGTGTACATGGATTTTAACCTAGCATCCACCTTGCGATCCACCGAGTCTTTCAACACGGTAGATCCTGGTACCGGCAGCACCACAGCCTAGATACAGAGGCATCGACCAACGGCGGGGACTCCCATTTTTTCCTATCTTCCTCTGGGAAGGGAAAAGCAACCAAAACCCTCTTAGGGATCTGAAATTTCTTTTCAGGAGTTTCCCAGGCCTTTTCAAAGATAGCGTTTAATTGTTTGGATGCTGGGAAGGTGAGGGGGGGCTTCTTGCTTTCTGTAAAGAAGGCCTCCTCCACCTGGTCCGGAGCTGTGTCCGAAATGTGCAAAACATCTCTAACAGCCGCAATCGGCAACTGTACCCCCTTGGCAAGTGATGCCGTTCCCCTCGACACATCCCCGTCACCGTCTGCAGTGTCAGAGTCGGTGTCCGTGTCATCCTGCAACATTGCAAGTGCACGTTTCTGAGAATGAATCACAGGGGACCCCGAGGAGGCAGTATCAGACCAAACAACCATAGAGGACTGGAGGACCTGAGTGGCGTGGTCAGTCCTAGCAACTCTATCAGAAATCTGGGAAATAGTCCCCCTCAGAGAGACTAACCATTCTGGCACTCTAGCAGGGATCTGCGCTAAAACTGTGCAATCCTGATTACATGGAATGGAGTCCTCTTGTGAGGATAAATCCTCTGCAGCATATGATACATTGTCCCTAGACATGTTACCACACAAACACACACCACCCCACAAACGCACCGGGTATTATGAAGGCAGAGTTTCCCCCCAAAGAAAGGCAGAGAGACACAGAGATTGGAGCCAACCCACACCCAGCACTATTAAAGGTATAGGGAGTCCCTAAGCAGCGCTGACTGTGTCCCTTAATAGGTGACACAGTCTGTATACAGCTCCCCCCCCCCCCTTCTACAACCCCCTTGGTACCATACAGATAGCTGGAGATTGCTCTGTAGGAACCTGGATTCACTTGGCAGTGAGAGCAGGCAGGAAAAATGGCGCTGAACGCTGCTGGGTCCGCTCTGAGGAGAAGCTCCGCCCCCTTCAATGGCAACGGCTTCCCGCTCTCTGTAAAGATTATACTGGCCTGGAGGAACAGTGGCAGACCCGAATCTGCAGTCCCTGTCAGGAGATGACCAGTGTGGGGTCTAAAGCAGGCCCAGGACGCTTCCCCCAGCGCCGCACCAAGGTACACTGAGCCGCCCCGGAGCGCGGTCAAGGCCGCACTCCCGCCCTAATAGCCGCCCTCTTCACACTGTCCCCCCGATTGCAAGGGGGGACAGTTACTAACTCGTCATGTTCAGCATCTGGGGGGGTGGCGGCCGGCTGCTGGGGCGAGCGTACCCCTGTGGCGGGGCGCGATCGTGCCCCCCGGAACTAACGTCCAGTCAGCTGTCGCCAACAGCCTCCCTGTAAAACAAAAAATCCTGAAAGAAAGAAATAAAACTCTTACCGAGAGAACTCAGTAGAGCTCCCCTAGCTGTGACCGGCTCCTCCGGGCACATTTTCTAAACTGAGTCTGGTAGGAGGGGCATAGAGGGAGGAGACAGCCCACACTATTAAACTCTTAAAGTGCCAATGGCTCCTGGTGGACCAGTCTATACCCCATGGTACTAATATGGACCCCAGCATCCTCTAGGATGTAAGAGAAAGCGCCAGTACTGGACGGAATCACAATAGGCTGCTTCAAGTGAAACGCAGAGACAACCTTCGGCAGGAACTGCTGCGTAGTGCGGAGCTCCGCTCTGTACTCGTAAAAGTATGGACTTTTACATGACAATGGCACCAATTCTGTGACATGTCGAGCAGAAGCCAGGGCCAGTAACATCACAGTCTTCCACGTGAGGAACTTGTCTTCTACCGTCATCAGAGGTTCAAACCAGGAGTACTGTAGAAATTCCAACACTACATTCAAATCCCAGGGTGCTGTAGGCGGCACAAAAGGAGGTTGGATGTGGAGTACCCCTTGCAAGAAGGTCTGAACTTCTGGCAACACTGCCAATTTCTTCTGGAAGAAAATGGAGAGGGCTGAAATCTGGACTTTAATGGAACCCAGACATAAGCCCTTATCCACACCAGCCTGCAGAAAACGTAAGAAACGTCCCAAGTGAAACTCAGAAGGCAGATAGGTGTATTCCTCGCACCAAGAGACATATCTCCTCCAGATATGATGATAGTGTTTTGACATCACAGGTTTCCTGGCCTGAACGATGGTAGCAATAACCTTCTTGTAAAGGCCCTTGTGAGCTAGGATGTTCCGCTCAACCTCCATGCCGTCAAACGAAGTCGTCGTAAATCCGGGTAGACGAACGGTACTTGTTGAAGATCTCTTCGTAGTGGTAGAGGCCAAGGGTCTTCGACGGACATGTCCAGAAGATCCGCGTACCACGCCCTCCGAGGCCAATCCGGGGCAATTAGAATTGCCTAGACTCCCTGATTTCTGATGCGCTTGAGCACCCTTGGGAGCAACGGAATCGGAGGAACAGTTAGACCAGCTGGTAAGGCCAAGGCAACGTCATCTTCTGCCCTCGCCTAAGGGTCCCTGGTTCGTGAGCAATACCAGTAAAGTTTCTTGTTGAGACGAGAAGCCATCATGCGGGCAGCTCCACCGGTTGATGACCTGCTGGTCCACCTGCTGGTGGAGTCCCCACTCCCAAGAGGGGGAGGGGAAGGGGGGGGGGGGGGGGGGAGAGATCATGACGACTCAGGAAATCGGCTTCACAGTTGTCCACACCCGGAATGAAGATTACTGACATTGCTCTTGCATTTCTTTCCGCCCAGAGGAGCATCCTCGACACCTGTCACATGCAGGCTCTGCTTTTTGTCCCTCCTTGTCGATTGATGTACGCCACTGCTGTGGCGTTGTGTGATTGCACCTGGATTGCGTGATCCTTAAGCAGAAGAGAGGCCTGAAGCAGTGCATTGTAGATCGCCCGAAGTTCCAGAATGTTGATCGGAAAGGCAGCTTTCGTGGGCCGACCACCTGCCCTGAAACTGCGCCCCTTGGGTGACAGCTCCCCATACTCGTAGACTCGCATCTGTCGTGAGGAGGGTCCAATCCTCAATTCCTAAACTCCGGCCCTCCAGTAGATTTGAGGACTGCAGCCACCACAGGAGGGATATTCTGGCCTGAGGCGACAGCTGTATCATCCGATGCATCTGAAGATGTGAACCGGACCATTTGCTCGGGAGATCCAGCTGAAAAGTTCTGGCATGGAACCTGCCATTTTGGATCTTCCCCAACAATCTTATGCAAAGATGGAAGGACACTCGAGCAGGTCGGAGTACCGTGCGGACTATCTTCTGAAGTGTTCTCGCCTTGACTTCCAGTAGGAACACCTTCTGGGCCACAGTATCCAGCAACATCCCCAGGAACAGGAGCCTTTGAGTTGGCTCCAGGTGGGACTTCTGTAAGTTGAGGATCCACCCATGGTCTGACAGAAGATGGATAGTGCGGTCAATATGGAGCAATATAAGCTCCCTGGATCTTGCTTTATCAGAAGATCGTCCAGGTAAGGGACAACATTGACCCACTGGACCCGGAGTTGGAACATCATCTCCGCAATCACCTTCGTGAATACCCTCAGGGTTGTAGACAGGCCGAAAGGCAGTGCCTGGAATTGGAAGTGATCGTCCAGCAGGGCAAACCGCAGGTATGCCTGATGAGGCGGCCAAATCCTAATATGGAGGCAGGCGTCCTTGATACCCAAGGAGACCATGAATTCCTGTTCTTCCTGGCCCGCAATCACTGCTCGCAGGGATTACATTTTGAACTTGAACACCTTTAAAATAAGATTTTACTTACCGGTAAATCTATTTCTCGTAGTCCGTAGTGGATGCTGGGGACTCCGTAAGGACCATGGGGATAGACTGGCTCCGCAGGAGACAGGGCACTTTAAGAAAGAATTTAGGTTCTGGTGTGCACTGGCTCCTCTCTCTATGCCCCTCCTCCAGACCTCAGTTAGAGAAACTGGGCCCAGAAGAGCTGACAGTACAAGGAAAGGATTTTGGTAATCCAGAGCAAGATTCATACCAGCAACACCAATCACACCATATAACATGTGATAACAACCAGTTAACAGTATGACAAATAATAGAGCATCAGGTCCAACCCTGATGCAACCATAACTTAACCCTTATTGAAGCAATAACTATATACAAGTATTGCAGAAGAAGTCCACACTTGGGACGGGCGCCCAGCATCCACTACGGACTACGAGAAATAGATTTACTGGTAAGTAAAATCTTATTTTCTCTAACGTCCTAGTGGATGCTGGGGACTCCATAAGGACCATGGGGATTATACCAAAGCTCCCAAACGGGCGGGAGAGTGCGGATGACTCTGCAGCACCGATTGAGCAAACAAGAGGTCCTCCTCAGCCAGGGTATCAAACTTGTAGAACTTTGCAAAAGTGTTTGAACCTGACCAAGTAGCCGCTCGGCAAAGCTGTAATGCCGAGACCCCTCGGGCAGCCGCCCAAGAAGAGTCCACCTTCCTAGTGGAATGGGCCTTAACTGATTTTGGCAGCGGCAATCCAGCCGCAGAATGAGCCTGCTGAATCTTGTTACAGATCCAGCGAGCAATAGTTTGCTTTGAAGCAGGAGCACCAAGCTTGTTGGAAGCATACAGGATAAACAGTTTTCCTGACCCTAGCCGTTCTGGCTACATAAACCTTCAAAGCCCTGACCACATCAAGTAACTCGGAATCCTCCAAGTCAGTAGTAGCCACAGGCACCACAATAGGTTGGTTTATATGAAAGGATGAAACCACTTTCGGTAGAAATTGTGGACGGGTCCGCAATTCTGCTCTATCCGCATGGAAAACCTAGCCGAAGCCAAGGCTAATAGCATGACCACCTTCCACGTGAGATATTTCAACTCCACCGTTTTGAGTGGTTCAAACCTGTGGGATTTCAGGAAACTCAACACCACGTTAAGATCCCAAGGTGCCACTGGAGGTACAAAAGGGGGCTGAATATGCAGCACTCCCTTTACAAACGTCTAAACTTCAGGTAGAGAATCCAACTCTTTTTGAAAGAAAATGGATAGGGCCGAAATCTGGACCTTAATGGAACCCAATTTTAGGCCCAAATTCACTCCGGACTGTAGGAAGTGAAGGAAACGGCCCAGCTGGAATTCCTCCGTAGGAGCATTCCTGGCCTCACACCAAGCAACATATTTTTGCCATATACGGTGATAATGGTGAGCTGTCACGTCCTTCCTAGCCTTTATCAGCTTAGGAATGACCTCATCCGGAATGCCTTTCTCTGCTAGGATCCGGCGTTCAACCGCCATGCCGTCAAACGCAGCCGCGGTAAGTCTTGGAACAGACAGGGCCCCTGTTGCACCAAGTCCTGTCTTAGAGGAAAAGGCCACGGGTCCTCTGTGAGCATTTCTTGCAGATCTGGATACCAAGTCCTTCGTGGCCAATCTGGAACAATGAGTATTGTTCTCACTCCTCTTTTTCTTATTATCCTCAGCACCTTGGGTATGAGAGGAAGAGGAGGAAATACATAGACCGACTGGAACACCCACGGTGTCACCAGGGAGTCTACAGCTATCGCCTGAGGGTCTCTTGACCTGGCGCAATACCTCTGTAGCTTTTTGTTGAGGCGGGATGCCATCATGTCCACCTGTGGCAGTTCCCACCGACTTGTAATCTGTGCGAAGCCTTCCTGATGAAGTCCCCACTCTCCCGGGTGGAGGTCGTTGTCTGCGGAGGAAGTCTGCTTCCCAGTTGTCCACTCCCGGGATGAACACTGCTGACAGTGCGCTTACGTGATTCTCCGCCCAGCGAAGAATCTTGGTGGCTTTCGCCATCGCCACTCTGCTCCTTGTGCTGCCATGACTGTTTACATGAGCTACTGCGGTGATGTTGTCTGACTGAATCAGAACCGGTTGGTCGCGAAGCAGTGTCTCCGCTTGACGTAGGGCGTTGTATATGGCCCTTAGTTCCAGGATGTTGATGTGAAGGCAAGTCTCCTGACTTGACCACAGACCTTGGAAATTTCTTCCCTGTGTGACTGCACCCCAACCTCGGAGGCTTGCGCCCGTGGTCACCAGGACCCAGTCCTGAATGCTGAATCTGCGGCCCTCGAGAAGATGAGCGCTCTGTAGCCACCACAGGAGTGACACCCTGGCCCTGGGGGATAGGGTGATTAACCGATGCATCTGAAGATGTGATCCGGACCACTTGTCCAGTAAGTCCCATTGAAAGGTCCTCGCATGGAACCTGCCGAAGGGAATGGCCTCGTATGATGCCACCATCTTTCCCAGGACACGAGTGCAGTGATGCACTGACACCTGTTTTGGTTTTAATAGGTTCCTGACCAGTGCCATGAGTTCCTGAGCTTTCTCCATCGGGAGATAAACCCTTTTTTGGTCTGTGTCTAGAATCATGCCCAGGAAAGGCAGACGAGTTGTAGGAACCAACTGCGACTTTGGAATATTTAGAATCCAGCCGTGTTGCCGTAACACTTCCAGAGAAAGTGCTACGCTGATCAGCAACTGCTCTCTCGATCTCGCTTGTATGAGGAGACCGTCCAAGTATGGGATAATTGTGACTCCTTGCATTCGCAGGAGTACCATCATTTCCGCCATTACCTTGGTAAATATTCTCGGTGCCGTGAAGAGACCAAATGGCAACGTCTGAAATTGGTAATGACAATCCTGTACCACAAATCTGAGGTACGCCTGATGAGGTGGATAAATGGGTACATGAAGGTATGCATCCTTTATGTCCAGAGACACCATAAAATCCCCCCCTTCCAGGCTTGCGATGACCGCTCTCAGCGATTCCATCTTGAACTTGAACCTTTTCAGGTATATGTTCAGGGATTTTAAATTCAATATGGGTCTGACCGAACCGTCCGGTTTTGGGACTACAAACATGGTCGAATAATAACTCCTTCTTGACCACCACCTGTTGATACAATTTGTGAATTGCAGTTAAAACTATTTCCCTCTCGTGGGGGGAAGCTGGCAGGGCCGATTTGAGGTATCGGTGAGGGGGCATCTCTTCGAATTCCAGCTTGTATCCCTGAGACACAATCTCTAGTGCCCAGGGATCCACCTGGGAGTGAACCCACTTGTGGCTGAAATTTCGGAGATGCGCCCCCACCGGGCCTAGATCCGCCCGTGGAGCCCCAGCGTCATGCGGTGGATTTAGTGTAAGCCGGGGAGGACTTCTGTTCCTGGGAACTAGCTGTGTTGTGCAGCTTCTTCCCTCTGCCCCTGCCTCTGGCAAGAAAGGAGGCACCTCGGACTTTCTTGCCCTTTTGTGATCAAAAGGACTGCATTTGGTAATACGGTGCTTTCTTAGGTTGTGAGGGAACATATGGCAAAGAATTTGACTTTCCAGCAGTAGCTGTGGAGACCAGGTCCGAGAGACCCTCCCCAAACAACTCCTCACCCTTGTAAGGTAAAACCTCCATGTGCCTTTTTGAGTCGGCATCGCCTGTCAATTGCAGAGTCCACAGGACCCTTCTGGCAGAAATCGACATTGCATTTATTCTAGAGCTCAGAAGGCTAATGTCTCTTTGAGCATCTCTCATATATAGGACAGCGTCTTTTATATGCCCCAGGGTCATTAATATAGTATCCTTGTCCAAGGTATCAAGTTCCTCAGATAAGGTATCCGTCCATGCTGCTACAGCACTACACACCCAGGCCGACGCAATTGCCGGCCTTAGTAAGGTACCTGAATGTATATAAATGGAATTCAGGGTACCCTCTTGCTTTCTATCCGCAGCATCTTTTAGGGTGGCCGTATCCTGTAACGGCAGGGCTACCCTCTTGGATAAGCGTGTGAGAGCTTTGTCCACCCTAGGGGAGGATTCCCAGCGTAACCTGTCCGTTGGCGGGAAAGGATAAGCCATAAGCATCCGTTTGGAAATCTGCAGTTTTTTATCTGGAGATTCCCAAGCCTTTTCACATAACTCATTTAGCTCATGTGAAGGGGGAAAGGTCACCACCTGCCTTTTTTCCCCATACATATGAACCCTCTTGTCAGGGACTGGGGTTTCCTCTGTGATGTGCAACGCATCCTTTATTGCTATAATCATATAACGGATGGCTTTAGCCAATTTAGGCTGTAACTTTGCATCATCGCCATCGACACTGGAGTCAGAATCCGTGTCGATATCTGTGTCAACAATTTGGGATAGTGGGCGCTTCTGAGACCCTGACGGCCTCTGCGACATAGGATCAGGCATGGGCTGAGACCCCGACTGTCCTAAGGTTTCAGCTATATCCAACCTTTTATGCAAGGAATTAACATTATCATTTAAAACCTTCCACATATCCATCCAATCAGGTGTCGGCGGCGACCCAACATTCATTTGCTCCCGCTCTGCTTCCACATCGCCTTCCTCGTCAAACATGTCGACACAAGCGTACCGACACCACACACACACAGGGGATGCTCTTTTTGAAGACAGTTCCCCCACAAGGCCTTTTGGAGAGACAGAGAGAGAGTATGCCTGCACACACCCCAGCACTATATGTCCCAGGAATCACACAGTAACTTAGTGTTAACCCAGTAGCTGCTGTATATAATGTTTTTGCGCCTAATTTATGTGCCCCCCCTCTCTTTTTACCCTCTTCTACCGTGAATCTGCAGGGGAGAGCCTGGGGAGCTTCCTCTCAGCGGAGCTGTGGAGAGAAAATGGCGCTGGTGAGTGCTGAGGAAGAAGCCCCGCCCCCTCAGCGGCGGGCTTCTGTCCCGCGTTTCTGTGTAAAATTATGGCGGGGGCTCATGCATATATACAGTGCCCAACTGTATATATGCCCAACTTTTGCCAAGAGGTCCTAATTGCTGCCCAGGGCGCCCCCCCCTGCGCCCTGCACCCTACAGTGACCGGAGTATGTGGGTTTAATGTGGGAGCAATGGCGCACAGCTGCAGTGCTGTGCGCTACCTCAGTTTGAAGACTGGAGTCTTCTGCCGCCGATTTTGAAGTCTTCTTGCTTCTTTCACCCGGCTTCTGTCTTCCGGCTCTGCGAGGGGGACGGCGGCGCGGCTCCGGGATCGGACGACAAAGGGTGAGATCCTGTGTACGATCCCTCTGGAGCTAATGGTGTCCAGTAGCCTAAGAAGCAGGACCTATCTTCAGTGAGTAGGGCTGCTTCTCTCCCCCCTCAGTCCCACGCTGCAGAGAGTCTGTTGCCAGCAGATCTCTCTGAAAATAAAAAAAACCTAGCAAAATACTTTCTTATAGCAAGCTCAGGAGAGCTCACTAAGTAGCACCCAGCTCGTCCGGGCACAGATTCAAACTGAGGTCTGGAGGAGGGACATAGAGGGAGGAGCCAGAGCACACCAGTATCCAAATTCTTTCTTAAAGTGCCCTGTCTCCTGCGGAGCCCGTCTATTCCCCATGGTCCTTACGGAGTCCCCAGCATCCACTAGGACGTTAGAGAAATAAGGATTCAAGGATTATAGATTCAAAATGGAACTTACCAAACTGTCCAGTGTCGGCACCACAAATAGGTTGGAGTAAAACCCCTTACCGCATTGCGGTATTGGTACTGGAACAATGACGTGGGACTGGATCAACTTTTGGATGGCCTGTTGCAACGCAACTTGCATATCCTCCAAAGCTGGTAAGCTTGATTTGAAAAATCGTTGGGAAGGAGTACTGTCGAACTCCAGCTTGTAGCCTTAAGAAACAAGATTTCTGACCCAGGTATCCTGGCAAGAAGTCTCACAGACGCAGCTGAAGTGACGCTGGCGAATTCCCACCTCGAGATCCCCTCGGGGTGGGTGGGAACCGTCATGCTGAGGCCTTAGCGGAAGCAGAACTGGTGTTCTGTTCCTGAGAGCTGGTGCTTGCAGGTTTTCTGGACTTACCTCTGGTGCCTCTAGTTGCATTGGAGGCACCGGATAGGAGCGTCTCGCCGGCGGGGCCCCGTAACTTTGGAAATCCAGTATCTAATTCAACCCCAAAGAGCCATGCCCAGAAAAGGGGAGGGATTCTACACTATGTTTGGCTTCTGCATCCGCAATCCACTGACGCAACCACAAGGCCCTGCGCGCCGACACTGCCATGGCAGAAGTCCTAGCATTAATGTTCACCATCTTCTTGAGCGGATCACAGAGGACACGTGTAGTGTCCTGAATGTGTTTTAGGAGGGTCACCATAGTGACTAAGGGCATATCCCCCAAAAAGCCCCCCTGACTTTGAGTGGCCCAGGAATGAATGGCATGGGTCAATGACCGGCCTTTGCGAGACACCTGCTGCCATGTAAATGGATTTGAGTGTAGTCTCTATCTTCCTATCCCCCGGATCCTTCATGGTAAAGGATACCGGGGCAGGCAGCACTGCCTTTTTGGACAGGCGACAGACTGATACATCCACCCCAGGTGGTTCCTCCCAAAGTTTCCTACATTCAGGAGCAAATGGGAAAGTGCGCAAACATTTTTTGGACACTTGGAATTTTTTGTCTGGATTTTTCCAGGCCAGCTTGAATAGGTCATCTAACTCTGTAGAGTCAGGGAAAGTGACACTAGGCTTGTTTTGAATAAAGAAATACAAATGCTGTGACACAGCATCCTCTATAGGGTGCTTTAACACGTCACTTATAGCCAGAATTAGCGTTTCAATACCCTGAGCAGAATCAGGATCCCCACTAACGGGATCCAAGTCATCCCCATCCTCCTGTATATCATCATCTGTATTAGAGAGTAGAGCAGGTAACCCACACTTCTGTGGACCTGCATGAGAGAGGGGTGGGCTGTGCTGCATCTGCCCTAGCAGCTAAATCTGCAACAGCTTGTTGTACTAGCTGAGTCTTCTGCACATTAGCAGTGAGCTGGGATGACCTATCTGACATCATAGTTTTAAGAGACCCCAACCAGTGGGGGTCTGGACCCTCTCCTCCAGCCCCTTCACAGAATTGTGAAGATTGGCTGCATTTTTCACAGGAAACAGAATCAGTAGATAATGGAGAGCATCTGGTGTGACATACACTGCGCGGCTTGTGTTTACCCATGTTTCACAGTAAGCACAATAACATACACACAGACAGTTATATTGCAAGCCTGCCCTACTGTATGTGACAGGAGACACACACAGAGAGAGAAAGACACCAGCACACCCTGAGCTGTGCAGCCCCAGTGAGGCTGTCAGCTCACTACATTACAGTAAACACTAACAATTCCTGCCCTAAAGAGGACCTAGATAGTGTACACAAGCGGCTCTCCCCCTTTGCTACACCCTGTACCAGATATCCAGCGTGGCTGAGGAATCAGGAAGCGCTGTGTGTGCTGAGTATGTCTGCAGTAAGCAGAGGAAGGTTCCAAAATGCCTCAGGTCCCGCTCTCATGTAGCTCCGCCCCCTCCAATGGCGCCTGAGCTACAGATATATATTATACTGGCAAAAAGTCTCCTTACAGCTAAAAAAACATCATAACAAGTGCTAGTTCTAGCAGTTTTGTGCCAGTCTACACGGGGGATCTTAGCGGGACCCCCCCCGAGAGGGTCCCGCACTTCAACCGGGGGACCCCCCTAGCCCTCCAGGCAGCGTTAAGGGTGTGCGGCGTGTTGTGGCTGTGACAGCCAAGGCGCAGTGCCCTGCTAAACAACAAACCCTCAGGACAGTGGTCCTGCAGCGGGGAAGCTGCTCTGTACCTCGTAAGGCCGGTGACCGTCAAGCCGCAGCTCTACATGTCCGCCTCTAGTATACACAGAAGAAAGAAGACTAGAATTTCAGTGAAAGCTCCCAAAGCCACAATGTGTTCTCTGGTTATATGAGAGAACTTTTTCCTTGCAAAACCAAAGCTTGAATAGTGAGGGAAAATAAGACAAGTGACAAGTTTTAGCGAATTGTATAGAAGCAAAAATAAAATAAAATAGTACTATTAACAGGGGCTAACTATTCCATATTAAAGCACCTTACAACACTTGCAGGTCCCTAGCAGTAGAGCTACCTGCAGTCTACAGCTCAGAAACTCTTAACCCATCCAGAAATAATGGCCTCACTAAGGAACCCCACTCCAGTTGTGGGAACGCATGTACACAATCTTTACTAAATATACAATCATACAACAAATAGGAATGTTGAACATTTACCATGTTAAGGAACATAGCCAACCCTTACCTAAAATGAATACTGCATATACTTCCTATTTCCAGTGAGTGTTGTTTTCGGACAATAATCTGCTTGATGTTGCAAGAATCCACTTACAACAAAATTATTTCATTCATATTTATAGATTTCATTGCTTTTGCTCTTTCAAAGCTTTCGGAGTCTTGTCTTGTCCTTCATGGATGTGTGTGCTTGCGCATGCACAATGGACCCTATTCAGTATCAGTAGCAGATTTTGCCAAAAAGCAGAATCTCCTACTGCTGAAGATCGCATGCTAGGGGCCGCCCAGAACAGGGCAAGGGATTTGCGGATACACCCCTGCATACGCAGCCATCACCCGCACCACTGCCATTTTCTTCATCAGAGTCCACCTGCGTTGGCCGGACCACCCCACCCCCCCCTTCCCGCGCAATGTCACGTCGATGAAAGACAGCCGCCGCTGTCAGAATGTGATTAATCTGTCCGGGATGCGATCGCACTTTGACAGTTTGCACACGCACAGAAGTAAAAAAAAAAATCTCTTGACTGCGATTTTTGTACTTTAGCAATTCAAACTGAATGAGGGCCAATGACCTTCCAACAATGCCAATGTTGTGGCACTTATTAGTAACAGGGTCACACAGAGAACAATGGGGTTCCAGCGAGAGCAACCAGGATTGTTATTTGCTAGGTGTGTTTTAACCACTAAACCACTTGCATTAACAAAAAAAAACAAAAAAAAAAAAGATCATATTGTGAGAGAGTAGTCACAAAGCAGTTAAGACCAAGTACACATAGATCTTAAAGAACATTGTAGGCTTACCAGGATTACAGGACTCCGCTATGCTTAGAGCACAAGCACGGCCAAACACAACCAAATCTAGGAGAGAATTTGCACCAAGACGGTTGGCACCATGCACAGATGCGGATGCAGCCTCACCACAAGCATACAGCCCAGGAACCACTTTGTCTTCACCATTTACATGTACAATAGCCTGAAAGTAAATGAATTCCAGATCAGTCAAGATTACAAAATGTTCTGTACGTTTCAAAAGAAAAGAACAGGCAACATGGATACATTTAAAACATTTAAGTACATAAGGGGCTTTTAAAGACCAATATAACCGTTTTATCTGTAGCTCAATCTGTACACCTCAGTCACATGCCTACAATAACATACTGTTGTGAAACTGTGTGTGTAATTATCAAATACTTATACTGTATAAATACTTAGTGCTGCACAATGTAGTTTTCCAATATGAAGCAACCGGCCTTTTTATCGGTAACATTGTAGGATGCTTTGCTCACTGGGTGGTGCAATTTACACATGAAGAATTATCATTACAGGATACTTCAAGAGCAGAAATTGCCTCTGTAAATAGAAACATTACAGGAGTGTTTTATTCTCACACCTACTCCAAAACTGATATTTGTAATAAATGTTCACCTTTCAGAAGAGAACCATACATGGTTTCTGTCAAATCTAACTCTGCCTCTTTTGTAGGCACAATCTCAGAAATGTCACTAACTGCTCAGTTAACTGTCAAAAGCTACAAAAAAATGAAGAAAAGAAAAAAAAAAGGGGGACACAGCAACATCAACATCAACATAACATTTACAAGCAAAAATACTGCAGGAACAATTCCCAGTTATGGAGTACAATCCTGTGCCCCATTAACACCAAAACTCAAATTTTCTTAAGGAAATTGCTAAAATAACAGTGAAAAAATGTAAAACAGATCAGGAGGCAGCTAGTCAGAGAAACACAAGGGCACTGCTGCTTGGAGAGCCGAGTGCTTAAGACTGGCACCTACCAAAACACTTTGCATAAAGAAAGATCTTGAAGTGTGTGAAAGACTAAATTTCTGTCTTTGTTAATTGTTCTATGAAAGTCTGGTTAAAGAAAATCCAAATGGTTATTTGCTGACAGTACAGAACAAAACTGGATAATGACCATCATAAGGAGCCCTGCCCTTCACAAGTGGTAGATCCAGAGAAATAAACACTAATATTAAACCCCAGCTTCAACCCGTGTTCTGTGCCCAAGGTCCGAGTCAGGTTCAAGCCAGGGTTTATGTATGAAAGGAGTATAAAAGAGCGACTTGTTAGGTAGGATGATAACCAGGATAGGACTCTGACCTGAATAAATACAGATTGTAAATGTTTGTATTAATAGAGAGTATGCAACAGTGTGAAGTGTAGTAGAGAGATCTAACAGAATTATAAGCGATTCATTAGACTGATCATTGACTCCTTAGTCTGTACAGTCTCTGTGATGCATTGGGAATGAAAGCCTGACTGAAATGGGTTAGGCAAAATATGATGAGAGTGTACGGAAGCCTCTCAAGAAGCTTGGAGGGGCAATAGAGCAGAAAAATGGGACAGTAAATTAAGAGACCATTTGGGTCACAGGTTTTTTTTGTTTTGTTTTTCAGAATAGGAGTAACCACCACTAGGTTGAATAATCATAAAGACATTGGAGAGGTTATAGGCTTTAGCTAAGGTTGGAACAAACACAGGATACAGGCAACAGGGAAGATTTACTAAAGCTTCTAAATCAGACAAGTGGAGGTGTTGCACATAGCAAGCAATCAGATCCTTTTAATTTTCTAGGATTAAAAAGAGAAATAATAAAGAGAATATTAGTTGTTAAGGGCAACACCTCCACTATTCATTTTTATAGACTTTAGTAAATATACCCCCATCTGATATGGTAGGGTATTATATCAAGACTAGAGGTAAAAGACCAGTAAGGAGGAGAAAAAGAAAAAAAAAGAGAGAGAGAGAGAAAGAGAGACTTAATTTTTATTTGTGGCAAAATGAGTCAGAAGATGTAGATTGGGTAGTTTTAAAAATCCATTACATATGCAGTGTAGGCTGGATGTTTTTTTCCTCTAGTGAGTCTCCAGAGAAAAACACTCTTGACAATTTCTGAAAGCAAACCGTTTAATTCCAACTAAATCTGTCTTTGGTGACCGTTTTCCTCATTCTTAGGAATTATGTTCTATCTTTTACCTTACAAAATGTATAGTCCATCACGATATGTGAAATTAACATCAGGGCAATGATGGACAACCCACAAGACCATTATATTTTAGCACAAAGAAAGCTCAACAGTGAGAGTAGTATTTCTATACTGGTGTATGGGGTACTACTATAACAGTCTTATTCAAGGTTATACCTTGACTCTCTGTGGGGTCAAGCCATAAGAAATGGTCCAGAATTAAATTCATTGGTTGTTTGACTATTTTTTTTTTTTGTGTGTGTGGTGACCCCTGTAAGTTAGTAGTCAGAAACCACCATTACTTTATTTTTATTTACCTTCATATGAAGATGGCGGCCATTTATGTATCATGGCGTATGACATTTTTCACTGTTGTGGACGTTTGGGGTAAATGCAATATCTCTGCCCAGAAAAGTCATAGAAAGCTGGGATAAAAACTCATTGCAGCAGACATCGGCAAATGTGTATGCACTTGCCAATGTTGAGGTCCCGTCGCAGGCGATGTT
This sequence comes from Pseudophryne corroboree, assembly GCF_028390025.1. Lineage (NCBI taxonomy): Eukaryota > Metazoa > Chordata > Amphibia > Anura > Myobatrachidae > Pseudophryne > Pseudophryne corroboree. The sequence goes on from NC_086448.1 coordinate 414,993,264, forward strand.
GCATTGTGCAGACATCACACTGATGTGTACATAGCCTTAGAAAGTCTGCCTTCCAATTCTCTATTCCTGGAATAAATATTGCAGATATTGTTGGTACATGGATCTTTGCCCAAGGCAGGATCTGAAACGCTTCTCTAATTGGCAGGGACCTTTTTGTTATCCCATGGTGATTTATGTATGCTACTTCTGTGTTGTCTAGTCACAATTGCTAAGCCAGAAATCTTAGACTGAAACAAAGCAGCCACCACTACTCATCCTCTGACTCCACCAACCCCATGGCTAAGGAAATATGCATTTGTTTCATAGCAGTCCAGAGCACAACTCTGGTTGCTTCAGGTAAGGAGAGGACTTGACGATGGTAGGAAGAAATGGGATGATAGAGGGGTGTGGGTTGATAGATAGACAGTGTCTAGTTAGACAGTCAATAGATAGACACCATATGTTAGAGCAGTGGTTCCCAAACTTTTTTGAATCATGGCGCCCTAGAGTATCAGAATTTTTTCACGGCACCCTTAGGCCAAAAGTTTCTTATTGAGAATCTTAGAAAACAATAAGTAATTTATGTTTATGTGTCATCCTTAGTTTCTTTAGTGTGGTGCGGGACAATATTTGCTTCTGTTTGTCCTCGTATTTTATAATTGGCAGGCACAAGCACTGGTTTTGTCAATTACTTTGACAAGAAATAGTTTGAATTGATCCTGGACCACCAATCCAAGGCACCCCTGCTAGTATCCTGAGGAACCCCAGGGTGCCACGGCACACAGTTTGGGAACCATTGTGTTAGATCCATTAGGTCGACAGGGTCAAAAGGTCAACATGAAAAAAGGTAGACAGGGTCAAAAGATTGTCAGGGTCAAAACGTTGACGTGAAAATGGTCGACACAAAAAAGTAGACACCACTTTTTTTGCATTTTTGTGGTTTGTGTGGATAGTTTTGTCATCTGGGACCCCCAATTGTAGAAAGGCATACCCTTGCTGGGCACGCTTCGGGCTCGGTGGCTCGCCTCAAGGTTTATAACCAACTCTATGCCAAAATGGATAGAGAAGGTATGAAATAGTCCAAACACATGTTAAAAAAACAAAACAAAAACATTTGTCTCCTTTTTTCATGTCGACCATTTTCATGTCGACCTTTAGACCGCGTCGACCTTTTGACCTAAAGTCTGTCTAACATATGGTGTCTATCTATTGACTGTCTAACTAGACACTGTCTATCTATCAACCGGTTACCTGATAAAGGGGGGGAAAAAATTAGTGCAAGTTTAAAAGTAAAAAATAAAAAAAGTATGCCAGCTAACCTAGTGCTGCTGACCCAGCTTCTTCAGAACTTAATAAAAACTGAGGAATGGGTTTGAGGAGAGGAGCTTATACTGTATAAAAAATTTTTTTACTTGAAGCCCGAGGTGCATGGCTTCATCACCCAGTGGTCTGTGCAAAAACCGTGCTGGGGGCATAGGTACTTGGACCATCTCCAAAAGGAGAAGGACCCCGTTACTCCCCAACCCGTCAGAGCCAAAAGGGCTACTGAGGGGAAAAAGGATCTTCAGGTACCCCCTTGCCGAAGCGCAGAGGGACCCCTCTAGTCCCCAACCCTCGAAGCCAAAAGGCCCCTTATAGGGCAATGGTCTTCACACTGCCCTCCGCCTCAAGGCTCGCGGTCGTCCCTTTCACCCCGGGGTTAGCCGAAACTTCCCCCCAAGAAACAGAAAAAAAAAAAAACTTTCAGCCCTCCCCAAAAGGAGGGGGCCTCGGCTACATGGGGAGAGGGTGGCCCATAAGTCTCACCAAAACCCCGCCAAAATGTGAACACACACACGAAACACATAAAAAGGTGTGGTGAAGTGCAAAAAAAGTGCAAACACACGTGAAAAATAAATAAACAAACAAGTCCCAGCCAGAAGGCCGAGGGTTATAAAAAAAAATTATCCCTGCCCTTATACTGTATACCTAAAAAAAAAAAAGTTTACATATTAAGTGTTGGCTCCTCAACCCTCACTAATCCCATGGTCTAAAACACAGGTTCTCAAACTCGGTCCTCAGGACCCCACACGGTGCATGTTTTGCAGGTCTCCTCACAGAATCACAAGTGACATAATTAGCTCCACCTGCAGACCTTTTAAAATGTGTCAGTGAGTAATTAATACACCTGTGCACCTGCTGGGTTACCTGCAAAACATGCACTGTGTGGGGTCCTGAGGACCGAGTTTGAGAACCACTGGTCTAAAAGTGTCCCCCAGATTTAGGAAGGAGAAAAACTTATGCTGGATAAACACTATAAAATTATCTTTCCAATCTTTGTGGTTGGAACGGAAATCTGGTAATGTATGGGAGCAAATGACAATTAACCATTTGCTCTCAAACACTCGAAAATAGACAAAAATGGACGTTCAGATAAATTGGTTAAATCAGTTTGATTTAACTAAATTATCCAAATTACCATTTTGTCAATTTTCCAGCTTTTGTGAGCAAATGGATGGAGATCGCGTCTGCTGAGGAAGTCCGCTTCCCAGTTGTCTACTCCTGGAATGAAGATTGCCGACAGTGCCAACGCGCGTTTTTCCACCCAGAGGATGATTCTTGTTACCTCAGACATTGCAGCTCTGCTCTTCATTCCGCCCTGTCGGTTTATGTAAGCCACTGTCATTACACTGTCCGACTGCACTTGACTGGGCCGATTTCTCAGAAGATGGGCCGCTTGGAGAAGACCGTTGTAGATGGCTCTTAATTCCAGAATGTTTATCAGCAGGCCGAATCCAGACTTGACCACCTTCCTTGAAAGGTTTTCCCTTGAGTGACTGCGCCCCAGCGACTTGCATCCGTGGTTAGAAGGTCCCAGTCCTGACTCCCAAACCTGCGGCCCTCCAGAAGGTGAGGTAATTGCAACCACCAGAGGAGTGAGATCCTGGCCTTTGGCGACAGACGTATTCTCTGGTGCATGTGTAGATGAGATCCAGACCATTTGTCCAGGAGATCCAGTTGGAAGGACCGAGCATGAAACCTCACGTTCTGCAGAGCCTCATAAGAGGCCACCATCTTCCCCAGAAGGCAAATGCACTGATGAACCGACACCTGGGCTGGCTTCAGGACATCCCGGACCATTGTTTGCATCACAAACGCTTTTTTCTCTGGAAGAAACGCCCTCTGCACTTCCGTGTCAAGGATCATTCCCAGAAATGACAACCTCCTGGTTGGTTCCTAATGTGATTTTGGAAGATTCAGGATCCAATCAGGGGGGGTCATTCCGACCCATTCGCACACAGCGGTTTTTCACTGCGGTGCGAATGGGTGTGCAATGCGCATGCGCGGCAGCTGCTGTGCGCGTGCTCGACGTTGCCCGGCGACAGCGGCGATCGCTAAGAAGATTGACAGGAAGGAGGCGTGGATGGGCAGATCAGGACCGTTGGAAACAGTTTTCCTCGAAGGGTGAGTAAAACGCAGGCGTGTCCAGGACAACGGAGGGCAGAGGTATGACGTCAAAGCCGGGCCCATCATCGCTGGATCCATCGCACAGGGTATGTCCAGCCCTAGTCTACTTCTGCTTGAATTTTTTTTAGCTTAGCAGGGCTGCACAAGAGATCGCAGCCCTGCTAAGCTAAAATACACTCCCCCATAGGCGTGGACCATTGATCGCAACAGCAGCTAAGTTGCTGGCTGCGATCAACTCGGAATGACCACCCATGTTCCTTGAGAAGTTGGGTCGTGAGAGCTATGGACTGTTACAGCTTCTCCTTGGACGATGCCTTTATCAGCAGATCGTCCAGATATGGAATTATGTTCACCCCGTGTCTGCGGAGAACCATCATTTCCGCCATCCCCTTGGTGAATACACTCGGTGCTGCGGAGAGGCCGAATGGCAGGGCCTGGGATTGAAAATGACAGTCCAACAGTGCGAATCGTAGATAAGCCTGATGCGGCTGCCAAATCGGAACGTAGGAGGTACGCATCCTTGATATCCAGGGGTACCAGGAATTCCCCCTCCTCCAGACCGGATATCACCGTCCATAGAGACTCCAGTCTGAACATGAACTCCCCCAGAAAGGGTTTTAGTGATTTTAAGTTCAGAATGGACCTGACCGAACTATCCAGTTTTGGTACAACGAAAAGGTTCAAATAGTAACCGTTGTGTTGCATCTGGGGAGGAACTGGTACAATAACCTGTGCTTCCACACTTCTGGATGGCTCCCTATAGGGTAGCCCTGTCTGCTGGCAAAGCTGGAAAGCTTGATTTGAAGAACTGGTGAGGAGGGAGATCCTGAAATTGCAGCCGGTATCCATGGGACACATTACCTTGTACCCAGGGATCCAGGCCAGGCGACACCCAGACGTGACTGAAATGTCTGAGTCTGGCCCCCACCGGCCCTACCTTCAAGCCGCGCGGTCCACCGTCATGCTGAGGACTTTGGCGTACCTGAAGCAGGCTTCCGTTCCTGGGAACCTGCAGCAGCAGGTTTCTTGGATTTTGGTCGACCTCCTCTAAAGAAGGTGTTGGACGCTTTGGCCTTTCTTGTTTTAGCAACCCAAAAGGACTGTGATGCAGCTGAAGAAAACGGTTACTTTGTAGCAGGTGCAGCTCAGGGGAGAAAAGGTGACTTACCCGCTGTAGCCATGGAGAGCCACGCATCCAACGCTTCCCCAAAGAGAGCCTGACCTGTGTAGGGTAGGGTCTCCACACCTCTCCGGGATTCCACGTCGGCAGACCACTGGCGCAGCCACAGTCCTCGACGAGCTGAGACAGACATGGAAGATATTCCTGCAGCCATTGAACCCAGGTCCTTCATGGATTCCACCATAAATCCTGCAGAATCCTGAATGTTACGTGAAAACAATTCAACGTCACTTTTATCCATTGTATCCAAATCCTCAAGTAACGTGGCTGACCACTTAACTATAGCTTTGGAAATCCATGCACCGGCAATAGTAGGCCGTAGTATCGCCCCTGAAGCAGTGTATATAGATTTGAGCGTAGTATCAATTTTGCGATCAGCCATCTCTTTTAAGGCGGTAGATCCTGGGACAAATAAAACCACCTTTTTGGAGAGTCTGGATACAGATGTGTCCACTATGGGTGTGTTTTCCCATTTTTTCCTATCCTCCTCAGGGACGGGGAAAGCAACCAGAACCTTTCTAGGGATCTGGAATTTTTTCTCTGGGTTTTCCCATGCTTTTTCAAAAATAGCATTTAATTCTTTGGACGCAGGGAAGGTTAGCGAGGCTTTCTGGTCAGTGAAGTAAGCCTCCTCAACCTGCTCAGGTGTTGTATCAGCAATATTCAACACGTCCCTGATAGCCTCTATCATCAACTGCACCCCTTTTGCAAGAGATGCAGCACCCCCGCAGCACATCCCCATCACCATCTGCCGTGTCAGAATCGGTATCCGTGTCATCTTGCATAATCTGGGCAAGAGCACGTTTGTGGGAACCTACAGAGGGGGTCCTGAGGTAACAGAAACGGACCAAACTGCCATAAAGTTCTGTAAAACCTGAGTTGCAGATTCATTCTGTGCAAACCTAGTACAAATCTGAGTTATCATAGATTTGATAGAGGATAACCATTCAGGCTCCCTTGCTGGTATCTACGCTAAAATAGTCCTCTCAGGATGATCTCATTCCATGTAATCAGGATTGATTACATGGAATGAGATCATCCTGAGAGGACATATCCTCTGCAGCATATGACACAGAGTCCCTGGACATAGCTAAATGGAGACCACAGACACTCCACACACACACACACACACACACACACACACGGGAGACTAGACAGAGTTTCACCCCCAAAAATGGCAAGAGAGACATAGAGATTGGAGCCAACCCACACACAGCGCTTTCAATGGTATAGAGAGACCCCAACCAGCGCCGACTGTGCACCTTAATAGGTTACACAGTCTTTACACAGCCTCCCCCCCCTTCTACAACCCCCTGGTACAGTAAGAGATAGCTGGAGTTGCTGTGGAGGGACTGCTCTTCACTGACAGGGTTTCTGCAGGTAGGAAAATGGCGCTGAACGCTGCTGGGTCCGCTCTGAGAAGCTCCGCCCCCTTAATGGCACTGTCTTCCCGCTCTTCTGGAGATTATACTGGCCTGAGGAATTGTGCTGGCAGCAATACCTAGACCCCGACAGGCTTGAGAGGTCAGTGTAGGGTGTGGGCGCTGGCTCAGGGCACCCCTCACAGCGCCGCACAATGTACTGCTGAGCACCGGAGCGCAGTTAGTATTGCGCTCCATACCTTGTTGCCGCCATCTTCACACCAGCTCCCCACTTGCTAGGGGGGCTGGTGACTCACTCGCCACTGATCTTCTGGCTCTGTAAGGGGGTGGCGGCATACTGCCGGGTTCAGCGATCCCCTTTGGCGGGGAACGTTCTATCCCTTCAGGAGCTCAGTGTCCTGTCAGCGGAGATAGTGGCTCAGACCCCGCAGGGCGGACACTACACCCCCCCCCTCAGTCCCACAATGCAGGGAGGCTGTTGCCAGCAGCCTCCCTGTAAAAATAAGAATTTACTTACCGATAATTCTATTTCTCGTAGTCCGTAGTGGATGCTGGGACTCAGTCAGGACCATGGGGGATAGCGGCTCCGCAGGAGACAGGGCACAAAAATAAAGCTTTAGGATTAGGTGGTGTGTACTGGCTCCTCCCCCTATGACCTTCCTCCAAGCCTCAGTTAGGATACTGTGCCCGGACGAGCGTACACAATAAGGAAGGATATTGAATCCCGGGTAAGACTCATACCAGCCACACCAATCACACCGTATAACTTGTGATCTGAACCCAGTTAACAGTATGACAAACGTAGGAGCCTCTGAACAGACGGCTCACAACAAATAACAACCCGATTTTTTGTAACAATAACTATGTACAAGTATTGCAGACAATCCGCACTTGGGATGGGCGCCCAGCATCCACTACGGACTACGAGAAATAGAATTATCGGTAAGTAAATTCTTATTTTCTCTAACGTCCTAAGTGGATGCTGGGACTCCGTCAGGACCATGGGGATTATACCAAAGCTCCCAAACGGGCGGGAGAGTGCGGATGACTCTGCAGCACCGAATGAGAGAACTCAAGGTCCTCCTCAGCCAGGGTATCAAATTTGTAGAATTTTGCAAACGTGTTTGCCCCTGACCAAGTAGCAGCTCGGCAGAGTTGTAATGCCGAGACTCCCCGGGCAGCCGCACAGGATGAGCCCACTTTCCTTGTGGAATGGGCCTTGACAGATTTAGGTTGTGGCAAGCCTGCCACAGAATGTGCAAGTTGAATTGTGCTACAAATCCAACGAGCAATCGTCTGCTTAGAAGCAGGAGCACCCATCTTGTTGGGTGCATACAATATAAGCAGTGAGTCAGACTTTTTGACTCCCGCCGTTCTTGAAATATATATTTTCAATGCCCGGACCACGTCCAACAACTTGGAATCCTCCAACTCGTTAGTAGCCGCAGGCACCACAATAGGTTGGTTCAGGTGAAACGCTGACACCACCTTAGGCAGAAAATGAGGACGCGTCCGCAGTTCTGCCCTGTCCGTATGGAAAATCAGATATGGGCTCTTATATGATAAAGCCGCCAATTCTGATACTCTCCTGGCTGAAGCCAGGGCCAGTAGCATGGTTACTTTCCATGTAAGATACTTCAGCTCCACCGATTTGAGCGGCTCAAACCAATGGGATTTGAGAAAATCCAAGACTACATTAAGATCCCACGGAGCCACTGGGGGCACAACCGGGGGCTGTATATGTAGTACTCCTTTTACAAAAGTCTGGACTTCAGGAACTGAAGCCAATTCTTTTTGGAAGAAAATCGACAGGGCCGAAATTTGAACCTTAATGGACCCCAATTTGAGGCCCATAGACAATCCTGTTTGCAGGAAATGTAGGAATCGACCCAGTCGAAATTCCTCCGTGGGGGCCTTCCTGGCCTCACACCACGCAACATATTTCCTCCAAATGCGGTGATAATGTTGTGCAGTCACCTCCTTCCTGGCTTTTACCAGTGTAGGAATGACCTCTTCCGGAATGCCTTTTTCCTTTAGAATTCGGCGTTCAACCGCCATGCCGTCAAACGCAGCCGCGGTAAGTCTTGGAATAGACACGGTCCCTGCTGAAGCAGGTCCCGTCTTAGAGGTAGAGGCCACGGATCCTCCGTGAGCATCTCTTGAAGTTTCGGGTACCAAGTTCTTCTTGGCCAATCCGGAGCCACTAGTATCGTTCTTACTCCCTTTTGCCGTATAATTCTCAGTACTTTTGGTATGAGAGGCAGAGGAGGGAACACATACACCGACTGGAACACCCACGGTGTTACCAGAGCGTCCACAGCTATTGCCTGAGGATCTCTTGACCTGGCGCAATACCTGTCCAGTTTTTTGTTGAGGCGGGACGCCATCATATCCACCATTGGTTTTTCCCAACGGTTCACAATCATGTGGAAGACTTCTGGATGAAGTCCCCACTCTCCCGGGTGTAGATCGTGTCTGCTGAGGAAGTCTGCTTCCCAGTTGTCCACTCCCGGAATGAATACTGCTGACAGTGCTATCACATGATCTTCCGCCCAGCGAAGAATCCTTGCAGCTTCTGCCATTGCTGTCCTGCTTCTTGTGCCGCCCTGTCTGTTTACGTGGGCGACTGCCGTGATGTTGTCCGACTGGATCAACACCGGCTGACCCTGAAGCAGGGGTTTTGCCAGACTTAGAGCATTGTAAATCGCTCTTAGCTCCAGTATATTTATGTGAAGAGACATCTCCAGGCTTGACCATACTCCCTGGAAGTTTCTTCCTTGTGTGACCGCTCCCCAGCCTCTCAGACTGGCATCCGTGGTCACCAGGACCCAGTCCTGTATGCCGAATCTGCGGCCCTCTAACAGATGAGCACTCTGCAACCACCACAGCAGAGACACCCTTGTCCGTGGCGATAAGGTTATCCGCTGATGCATCTGCAGATGCGATCCGGACCATTTGTCCAGCAGATCCCACTGAAAAGTTTGTGCGTGGAATCTGCCGAATGGAATCGCTTCGTAAGAAGCCACCATCTTTCCCAGGACTCTTGTGCATTGATGCACAGACACTGTCCCTGGTTTTAGGAGGTTCCTGACAAGTTCGGATAACTCCCTGGCTTTCTCCTCCGGAAGAAACACCTTTTTCTGAACCGTGTCCAGAATCATTCCCAGGAACAGCAGACGTGTCGTCGGGGTCAACTGAGATTTTGGAAAATTCAGAATCCACCCGTGTTGTTGCAGCACTAGTTGGGTTAGTGCTACTCCGTCTTCCAGCTGTTCTCTGGATCTTGCCCTTATCAGGAGATCGTCCAAGTAAGGGATAATTAATACGCCTCTTCTTCGTAGAAGGATCATCATTTCGGCCATTACCTTGGTAAAGACCCGAGGTGCCGTGGACAGTCCAAACGGCAGCGTCTGAAACTGATGACAGTTTTGCACCACGAACCTGAGGTACCCTTGATGTGAAGGGCAAATTGGGACATGCAGGTAAGCGTCCTTTATGTCCAGGGACACCATAAAGTCCCCTTCTTCCAGATTCGCTATCACTGCTCTGAGTGACTCCATCTTGAACTTGAATTTTTGTATGTACAGGTTCAAAGATTTGAGATTTAGAATAGGTCTTACCGAGCCGTCCGGCTTCGGTACCACAAATAGCGTGGAGTAATACCCCTTTCCCTGTTGTAGGAGGGGTACCTTGACTATCACCTGCTGAGCAAACAGCTTGTGAATGGCTTCCAATACCGTCGCCCTGTCTGAGGGAGACGTTGGCAAAGCAGACTTTAGGAACCTGCGAGGGGGAGACTTCTCGAATTCCAACCTGTAACCCTGAGATACTACCTGCAGAATCCAGGGGTCCACCTGTGAGCAAGCCCACTGTGCGCTGAAATTCTTGAGTCGACCCCCCACCGTTCCTGAGTCCGCTTGTAAGGCCCCAGCGTCATGCTGAGGGCTTTGCAGAACCCTGGGAGGACTTCTGTTCCTGGGCAGGGGCTGCTTGCTGCCCTCTCTTACCCCTTCCTCTGCCCCGAGGCAGATATGACTGTCCTTTTGTCCGCTTGTTCTTATAGGAACGAAAGGACTGCGGCTGAAAAGACGGTGTCTTTTTCTGTTGGGAGGGGGTCTGAGGTAAAAAAGTGGATTTTCCGGCAGTTGCCGTAGCCACCAGATCCGATAGACCGACGCCAAATAATTCCTCCCCTTTATACGGCAATACTTCCATATGTCGTTTGGAATCCGCATCACCTGACCACTGTCGCGTCCATAAACTCCTTCTGGCAGATATGGACATCGCATTTACTCTCGATGCCAGAGTGCAAATATCTCTCTGCGCATCTCGCATATAAAGGAAAGCATCCTTTAATTGCTCTATAGTCAATAAAATACTGTCCCTATCCAGGGTATCAATATTTTCAGTCAGGGAATCCAACCAGACGACCCCAGCACTGCACATCCAGGCTGAGGCGATGGCTGGTCGCAGTATAACACCAGTATGTGTGTATATACTTTTTAGGGTAGTTTCCAGCCTCCTATCTGCTGGATCCTTGAGGGCGGCCGTATCAGGAGACGGTAACGCCACTTGTTTTGATAAGCGTGTGAGCGCCTTATCCACCCTAGGGGGTGTTTCCCAGCGCGCCCTAACCTCTGGCGGGAAAGGGTATAATGCTAATAACTTTTTTGAAATTAGCATTTTTCTATCTGGGTTAACCCACGCTTCATCACATACATCATTTAATTCCTCTGATTCAGGAAAAACTACAGGTAGTTTTTTCACCCCCCCACATAATACCCCTTTTTGTGGTACTTGTAGTATCAGAGATATGCAAAGCCTCCTTCATTGCCGTCATCATATAACGTGTGGCCCTACTTGAAAATACGTTTGTTTCATCACCGTCGACACTAGATTCAGTGTCTGTGTCTGGGTCTGTGTCGACCGACTGAGGTAAAGGGCGCTTTACAGCCCCTGACGGTGTCTGAGACGCCTGGGCAGGTACTAACTGGTTTGCCGGCCGTCTCATGTCGTCAACTGATTTTTGTAATGTGCTGACATTATCACGTAATTCCATAAACAAAGCCATCCATTCCGGTGTTGACTCCCTGGGGGGTGACATCACCATTATCGGCAATTGCTCTGCCTCCACGCCAACATCGTCCTCATACATGTCGACACACACGTACCGACACACAGCAGACACACAGGGAATGCTCTTATCGAAGACAGGACCCCACTAGCCCTTTGGGGAGACAGAGGGAGAGTTTGCCAGCACACACCCAAGCGCTATAATATATATGGGAACAACCTTATATAAGTGTTGTTCCTTATAGCAGCTTAAATATATCCAATATATCGCCAAAAAATGCCCCCCCTCTCTGTTTTACCCTGTTTCTGTAGTGCAGTGCAGGGGAGAGTCCTGGGAGCCTTCCTCACAGCGGAGCTGAGCAGGAAAATGGCGCTGTGTGCTGAGGAGAATAAGCCCCGCCCCCTATTTCGGCGGGCTTTCCTCCCGTAGATTTAGATAACTGGCATGGGTTAAATACATACATATAGCCTTAATGGCTATATGTGATGTATTCTTTTGCCATAAGGTATTAAAATATTGCTGCCCAGGGCGCCCCCAGCAGCGCCCTGCACCCTCCGTGACCGCTTGGTGTGAAGTGTGTGACAACAATGGCGCACAGCTGCAGTGCTGTGCGCTACCTTCATGAAGACTGAAGAGCCTTCTGCCGCCTGTTTCCGGACCTTCAATCTTCAGCATCTGTAAGGGGGGTCGGCGGCGCGGCTCCGGGACGAACCCCAGGGTGAGACCTGTGTTCCGACTCCCTCTGGAGCTAATGGTGTCCAGTAGCCTAAGAATCCAATCCATCCTGCACGCAGGTGAGTTGAAATTCTCTCCCCTAAGTCCCTCGAAGCAGTGAGCCTGTTGCCAGCAGGACTCACTGAAAATAAGAAACCTAAAAAACTTTTTCTAAGCAGCTCTTTAGGAGAGCCACCTAGATTGCACCCTGCTCGGACGGGCACAAAAACCTAACTGAGGCTTGGAGGAGGGTCATAGGGGGAGGAGCCAGTACACACCACCTAATCCTAAAGCTTTATTTTTGTGCCCTGTCTCCTGCGGAGCCGCTATCCCCCATGGTCCGGACGGAGTCCCAGCATCCACTTAGGACGTTAGAGAAATAATAAACTCTAAAATAAATTTTACTAAAGAAGATCTGTAGAGCTCCCCTATCTGTGACCAGCTCCTCCGGGCACATTTTCTAAACTGAGTCTGGTAGGAGGGGCATAGAGGGAGGAGCCAGCCCACACTCTCAAACTCTTAAAGTGCCAATGGCTCCTGGTGGACCCGTTTATACCCCATGGCACTAATGTGGACCCCAGCATCCTCTAGGACGTAAGAGAAAGAAAGTTAGGGATTTAGTTAAGCATAGATACACCTGACTAATAGGCTGCTTGGTTAAGTAGTGAGAGCAAGCAAACCAGAAGTCTTTCTATTAGCAAGGACACAGATATTACTGCTGGAGGTAGCTTGGGTAAAGGAAGTACCACTTGGATGTGACTAGTGACTCTTCAGAAGGTATATTCCTCTGCAAAAGCAAAATAAACACTGGATGTCTGAAAAAAAAAATATAGAAGAAAAAATGAAAAGGGAACAGAAGGCAAATTTAGCACAGGTGCACAGCACTAAGGATTCTAAGCTATGGCTTGCAGAAAGACGTGAACTTGTGTCTAACCTTTTGGAGAGAGGGCAGATATGCTGCCCATGTCCCCAAGTGTAATGCATGGCAAACAAAAAGATAAAGATGTAGCCTTTAATATCTGAACACAAAGTGTGCAGGATGACCGTGTAGGAAATGGACTCACAATATTTACTGTACCTGTCCCTTATAGTTAGTTGGGATTCCCCCCATGTTATAATGAACTGTGGGTAGGACTGGTATGGGCTCCTTGGTAACATCAACTCCAGCAAATATCATAGCAGTCTCTGAGATGCCTGGTAGACGGGTAGCCAACTGTTGAGGTGGAAGGTGGTGAAGCTGTAGATAGACGTGGTCTTTGTCTGGTCCGCAGCCTCTTTAAAAAAAGGCAGAAGTAAAATTATGAGGAATATGGAAAACTAGTTGTTAGAATATAAGCATAAAAACAAAATTAACCACACAACGCATATATACACACACGGGTGGTATTCATGTGACAGCCGGTCAGCTGACCGACAGTCACATGACCTCCTCCACTAGCCCGACAGCTCACTATCCCGATGGTCGGCATGCCGACCAACAGGGACTATTTCCACTCGTGGGTGTCCACGACACCCATAGAGTGGGAATAGAACCCGTGGCGACCGCAGGTCGCCACCGAGCCCGCAGCGTGACGAGCGTAGCGAGCCCGCAAGTTGCTTGCTGCACTCGCCCCTCCCCGCCGGGATCCCGGCGTCGGTATGCTGCCCGGCGGTCTCCCAGTACTACACCCTACACACACACACACACACACACACACACACACACATATATATATATATATATATATACACATACATATACACACATACACACACACACATATATATAAACACACACACATACATACGTATATACACACACACACACACACACACACACACACACACACGTGTAATAACATTTGTGCTTTCTACAAACCTTCCTTCACGGAGCTCAATGGTCATAGAACGGGATACAACATCACGGGAAGCCAAGTCTTTAGCTACAGGAGCATATCTTTCCATAAACCTTTCACCTTCACTGTTGATTAGAATGCCTCCCTCACCACGGCAACCTTCAGTAATTAGGCAACCAGCACCATAAATACCTGCAGCAACATAATACATTATATTATAATATATATATATATATATATATATATCTATCTATATACACGTGTGTGTGTGTGTGTGTGTGTGTGTGTGTGTGTGTGTGTATGTGTAATATATATATAAATTATATGTATATATATATATATATATATATATATATATATATATATATATATATATACATATACACACACACACACACACACATACATATACACACACATATACGTACGTACATACATACACCTGTATATAGAATAACGGGGGAAATAGGAACCAAGGTAAGTGAACTACGTGTTTTAAACCGGTAATAGCAACACAAATCTTAATACACCCCTCAACTATAACACACAAGTGGTAGTAATATAGTACGTTGGAGTGAATATAGTGCCTAATGATGTGGGAAAAAAAATAGGATTTTAATACCTAGCCAGTGGTGCACTTTAAATTTCTTTCACTGGGTGTGCTGGCTCCTCCCCTCTATGCCCCCTCCTACAGGCAATCATAGGTAAAACAGTGCCCGAAGGAGAAATTACATACTTGAGAGAAGGAACATAACAATAAGTATCGTGAGATTTACACACCTGCACACCATAACATAACCGGGCCAGCAACATAACAGCAACAGCTGAACAGGTAAAACGGAACAGAGAGCCTGCAGAAAGTCACCGCACAGAGACGGGCGCCCAATATCCCTTATGGAGAAAAGGATTTACCGGTAGGTATTAAAATCCTATTTTCTCTAGCATCCATAATATATGGATTGGGGACACATTAGTACGATGGGGATGTCCCAACGCTTCCAGAATGGGCGGGAACGTGCGGAGAGATCTGCAGCACCACCTGCCCAAACTGGGTATCCTCTTTGGCCAGGGTGTCAAATTTGTAGAACTTTACAAAGGTGTTCTTCCCTGACCAGGTAGCAGCTCGGCATAGTTGCAAGCAGAGACTCCACGGGCAGTCGCCCAGGAAGACCCTACCGATCTAGTAGAGTGGATCTTCAGAGACTTAGGAACAGGTAAGGCTGCCGACACATAGGCCTGTTGGATAGTCAGCCTAATCCAACGAGCAATGGACTGCTTAGAAGCCGGGCAACCCTTCTTCTGCGCATCATAGAGCACGAACAAGGAATCAGTCTTTCTGATCCGAGCAGTTCTCTTGACATAGATTTTCAAGGATCACACTGCATCCAATGCCTCCGGAGGTTGATTCAAGTGAAACGTAGAGACCACCTTCGGCAGGAACTGCTGCCTAGTCCTGAGCTCCACTCTGTCCTCGTAAAAGACCAAGTATGGACTTTTACACGATAAGGCCCCCCAATTCCGAGGCACGTCTAGCAGAAGCCAGGGCCAGTAACATTACCGTCTTCCACGTGAGGTACTTGTCTTCCACCGTCATCAGAGGTTCAAACCAGGAGGACTGCAGAAAAAGTAACACCCAAACACCTATAACATCCAAATCCCAAGGTGCCGTAGGCAGCACAAATGGAGGTTGCATGTGAAACACCCCTTGCAAGAAGGTCTGAACTTCTGGCAAGAGAGCCAACTTCTTCTGGAAGACGGCGGAAAGAGCTGAAATCTGGACCTTAATGGATCCCAGACGTAAGCATTTATCCACTCCAGCCTGCAGGAAACTAATGAATCTTCACAAGTTAAAGTCTGCAGATGGATGTGTGTGTTCCTCACACAAGGAGACATATCTCCGCCAGATATGATGATAGTGTTTTGACGTAACAGGTTTTCTGGCTTGCACCATAGTGGCAATGACCTTTTCGGAAAGCCCTTTGTGAGCTAGGATGTTCCGCTCAACTTCCATGCAGTCAAACGAAGCCACCGTAAGTCCGGGTAGATGAACGGTCCTTGGGGAAGAAGATCCCTTCTTAATGGAGGAGGCCAAGGGACTTCTACGGACAAGTCCAGAAGAGCCGCGTACCACGCTCTTCGGGGCCAATCTGGGGCAATCAAGATTGCTTGAATTCCTTGATCCCTGAGCCTCTTGAGAACCTTTGGGATCAATGGAATCGGAGGAAATAAGTAGACTAGCTGGAAAGACCAAGGCGATGTCAGCGCATCCACTGTGCTCGCCGGAGGGTCTCTGGTTCACGAGCAATAGTGGCGAAGCTTCCTGTTGAGGCGAGACGCCATCATGTCGATCTGTGGGCATCCCCATCTGTCGATCTGTTGAAACACCCGAGGGTGTAGTCCCCACTCCCCTGGTTAGAGATCGTGGCAACTCGGGAAGTCCGCTTCCCAGTTGTCCACTCCCAGAATGCAGATTGCGGACAGTGCTCTTGCATTTCTTTCCGACCCAGAGGAGAATCCTTGACACTTCTTGCATGCAGGCCCTGCTTTTTGTCCCTCCTTGTCGAATGATATACGCCACAGCCGCGGCGTTGTCTGACTGAACCTGGATTGCCAGATTCCTAAGCAGAGGGGAGGCCTGAATCAGAGCATTGTAGAAAGCCCGAAGTTCCAGAATGTTGATCGGAAGTAGGGCCTCTTGGGCAGACCAACTGCCCTGGAACTGCGCCCCCCTGGGTGACAGCTCTTAGACTTGCATCCGTCGTGAGGAGGACCCAATCCTGAATCCCGAAGCGTCGACCTTCCAGAAGATTGGAAGACTGTAGCCACCACAGGAGAGAAATCCTGGCCTGAGGTGACAGCTGAATCATCCGGTGATGGGAACTGGACCGCTTGTTCAGGATGTCCAATTGGAACGTTCTGGCATTGAACCATCCATAATGTATCGCCTCGTACGATGCCACCATCTTTCCCAATAAGTTTATGCAAAGATGAATGGACACTCGAGCAGTTCTGAGGACCATGCCAACCATTTCCTGGAGTGTTCTCGCTTTTTCCACTGGGAGGAACACTGTGTGCTACAGTATCTAGTAGCATACCCAGAAACAGGAGCCGCTGAGACGGTTCCAGGTGGGACTTCTGTATATTGAGGAGCCACCCGTGGTAAGACAGAACTTGGATAGTGCGATCTACATGGAGCAGTAGAAGCTCCCGGGGGACTCGCTTTTATCAGGAGGAGATCGTCCAGGTAAGGAACAATATTGACCTCCTGGACTCTGAGTTGAAACATCATTTCCGCCACCACCTTCGTGAACACCCTTGGAGCTGTAGACAGGCCATAGGGTAACGCCTGGAACTGGTAGTGATCGTTCAGCATGGCAAACCTCAGATGGCCCTGATGAGAAGGCCACATTGGGATATGGAAGTAGGCATCCTTGATATCTAGAGACACTAGGAACTCCTGGTGTTCCAGGCCTGCGATCACTGCTCTCAAAGATTCCATCTTGAATTTGAAAACCTTCAGGTAAGGATTCAAGGACTTCAGATTCAAAATGGGTCTCACAGACCTGTCTGGTTTTGGTACTACGAATAGGCTGGAGTAGTAACCTTGTCGATACAGGGGCACCGGAACAATGACCTGGGACTGGACCAACTTTGTGATAGCCAGTAGCAGCGTTACACGCATATTTTCCAAAGCAGGTAAACTTGATTTTAAAAATCGTTGGGGAGGAGCAAAGTCGAACTCCAGCTTGTAACCCTGAGAGATGAGGTCCCTTACCCAGGCATCCTAGCAGGAACCTTCCCAGATATGGCTGAAGCGGCATAACCGAGCTCCCACCACGAGATCCTCTCGGGGTGGGTGTGCACCGTCATGCTGAAGCTTTTGCAGAAGCTGAACTGGTGCTCTGTTCCTGACAGCCGGCAACGGCTGGTTTCTTATGCTTACCTGTTGCCTCTAGCTGTGTTGGAAGAACCCCTGGCCGTAGATCGAAATCTGGTGGACCCAAAGGACTGGGTAGACAGTCCCGGGTATGTACATCAAGCAGGCGGAGCCCCAGAGAGAAGAAACGTAGTTTTTACAGTAGTAACCTTGGAAATCCATGCGTCTAATTCACCTCTGAAGAGCCATTCACCTGTAAATGGAAGAGATTCCACATTTCGTTTGGAGTCAGCGTCTGCAATCCACTGACGCAACCATATGGCTCTGCGTGCAGATACAGCCGTAGCAGTGGTTCTAGCATTAATATTGCCACTATCTTTTAGGGAGTCACAGAGGACTCAAGCTGTGTCCTGAATGTGTTTTAGGAAAGTAACTGTAGTAACAAGGATCATATCCCCCGAGAGACCCTCCTGAATATGAAGAGCCCAGGAATTAATTGCATGTGTAATCCAGCAACCTGCAATGACTGGTCTTTGAAATACCCCTGCAACAGTGTAGATATATTTCAGTGTGGCCTCAATTTTTATATCCCCCGGGTCCCTTACCGTAAAGGATCCTGGGGCAGGGAGTACCACCTTTTTGGAAAGGCGAGAGACAGCTACAGCTGGAGATTCTTCCCAGAACTTTCTGCCTTCAGGGAAAGGTATGCAAAAATCGTTTTGACACCTGATATTTTTTATCAGGAGTTTTCCAGGCTAATTTAAACAAATCATCTATTTCCCTATTTCCTTGTAATCAGGAAAAGAGACCGTCAGTTTGTCCTGTGGGAGGAAAAATGTTGATTTGTAGCATCCTCTAGGGGGAGCTTTAGAACATCCCTTATAGCCAAATTGAGGGGTTCAATAACCTGTGCAGGGGTGGAGTCCACACTTATGGGGTCCACATCATCCATTATATCATCATCAGCATCTGATAGGCGTGCAGGTAAAGCACGTTTATGTGCACCTGTAGTAGACACAGGGAATGGGGGCATTAGCCCTGACAGCTAGACTTGCTACTGCTTGTTGCAGTTCTTGTGTTTTATTGGCATTAGCAGTTAAATTAAGATGACATATCAGACATCATATTTTTGATAGCCCCCAGCCAGGAGGGCTTGTGACTCTCCCCCACAGTGTCAGCATTTTGTCATGACTGACTACTTTGCTCACATGATAAGGTGCCAGATGAGAGAGGGGAGAATCTGGCATTACAAACACTGCATAATTTTTGTTTTACCATTATGGAGTAACACACAATAACTAGTGATGAGCGGGTTCGGTTTCTCGGAATCCAAACCCCCCCCGAACTTCACCCATTTTACATGTTTCCGAGGCAGACTCGGATCCTCCCACCTTGCTCGGTTAACCCGAGCGCGCCCGAACGTCATCATCCCGCTGTCGGATTCTCGCAAGATTCGTATTCTATATAAGGAGCCGTGCGTCGCCGCCATTTTCACTCGTGCATTGGAGATGATAGGGAGAGGACGTGCAGTGTTCTCTCAGTTTCTGTGCTCAGTGTGCTGCAAATATCTGTGCTCAGTGTGCTTGCAAATATCTGTGCTCAGTGTGCTTGCAAATATCTGTGCTCAGTGTGCTTGCAAATATCTGTGCTCAGTGTGCTTGCAAATATCTGTGCTCAGTGTGCTAGCAAATATCTGTGCTCAGTGTGCTTGCAAATATCTACGTTCTCTGCCTGAAAAACGCTCCATATCTGTGCTGCATTGTAGTATAGGAGGACAGTGCAGAATATTGCTGACCAGTGACCACCAATATTATATAGCAGTACGTTACAGTAGTCCACTGCTCTACCTACCTCTGTGTCGTCAAGTATACTATCCATCCATACCTGTGGTGCATTTTAGTTGTGCGCAGTATTATATAGTAGGAGGACAGTGCAGAATTTTGCTGACCACCTATATATATATATATATATTGTGACAAGAACACTGGGATAGTGTTTGAGGGCAGGTATATTTGTCCCAGGTTCTTGTCTTACATGTTTTAGAAAATGTTAACTTCTAGGAAAAATGCTTTTTGTTTTGTCTGAACCTTTTCAGTTTGCTGTAAAAGCTGGGTAAAGGCTCTGAGAGAGAGATAAGGCGAGTTCTAGACATTGGGCCCAGTTCGGGTCTTTGGCCTCACAGAGGGCTAATCAGGGTTTCAGCTGTGTAAGAGTGATATAGTGCTTCTAACCTGATTAGTATGGGCAGACTGCCTGGGAAGGCTGCAGGATCTGTGTGTGAGAGACACGCTTTCTGATGCAAGTAAGCTATACAGTATGTACTGAAGAACTCTGTGTTTTGTTTAGTGACAGTTAGGAACATCTTATGTTTAGTTAGTGCCGGACAGGCAAGGTATTTTTATTTTGGGGTTTGTTTTATTTTCTGTTTCAATAAAACTGGCCGGGGTCAGTTGTACCAGAAACTGGACTTGTGTTGTTCCTCAGCTGCTGCGTGCTGCCATATTCCCCAGGAAAAGGCACCTTGCACCCCTACAGTGTTACAACTTGGTGGAGAATGCGAGCAGGCCGTTCTGCGCATAAGTGAAAGCAGCAGCTTTGTGAGGCCTGCAGAAAACGGTGGTTTATGCAGATACAGCCCAGTGTGAAGTTACTGAGACTCACCCCTGAGGGTTTGATATATGTCCTGGGTGAAAGCAGCTGCAAAGCCGCCTGAAAAATCTGTTGACATGGAGGATCTGCTTAAAGCCTTGCTGCAAGCTACAGCGGCTCAGCAGGAGGCCAACAGACAGCAGCAGGTGGCAATGGAGGAAAATTGGAGACTACAGCAGGAGGCCAACAGACAGCAGCAGGTGGCAATGGAGGAAAATAAGAGACAACAGCAGGCAGTTGTTGATGAACTTTACAGGCAACAGCGTCAGGATAGAGAGGCCTTAGCAGAAGTGGTGCAGAGACTTGCAGCTCGGGTTGGAGATGTGGCCGTCAGTGCTCCAACCAGCTCTAGTTCTATATGAGCCAGTCACTTCCTGCAGAAAATGACAGAGGCTGATGATGTGGAGGCCTATCTGACCACGTTTGAAAGGACTGCCGAGCGTGAGAACTGGCCGAAAGCACAGTGGGCCAGTCTGCTGGCACCTTTCCTGTCAGGTGAGCCCCAAAAAGCTTACTTTGATTTAAGCCCTGCTGAGGCTCGGGACTATGATAAACTAAAGACTGAGATCCTGACCCGCCTGGGAGTCACGCTGTCAGTACGAGCACAACGGGTGCACCGTTGGCTGTACGCCATGGAGAAGCCTCCGCGCTCCCAGATGCACGACCTTATTCAGCTAACAAAAAAATGGCTACAGCCAGAGACATTAAATGGTCCCCAGATGGTGGAAAGAGTCGTCATGGACCGCTACTTGAGATCTTTGCCCATGGTCCTGCGCAAGTGGGTGAGCCATGGAAACCCGGGTACTGCCGACCAATTAGTGGACATGGTAGAGAGGTATTTGGCAGCAGAGGAACTACTGATGACCACCCAGCAACCCATAGATCCTCGACAGCGCCCTTCAGTAAAGACTGGTAAGACTGTTCCGTGGGAAAACGTTGCTGGGCGGTTAAGAGAACGCAAGGCTGGAGAGACTGTAAACACTGGCCCTGGAAACAGGCCAATGGGGCTAGAACGGTCTATGCTGCCCAAATGGGTTGATAATCGTGTGGTTAAATGTTTTAGGTGTGGTATGCCAGGTCATGTTATTGCCAATTGCCCAGTCACGCAAGAACCCATGCAATGTGATGCTGCCTTTGAATGTCGCAGAATGTCTTTCTTTGCTAGGTTAGCCTGTACTGTGGTACCTTCACCTGAGCTGGAAAAACAAATGTGTGATGTGTTCTTAGAAGGTAACCGGGTAGAGGCCTTGCTAGATTCAGGAAGTTTAGTTACCCTCGTGAAAGCTGGGTTAGTGAACCCCTTAAAGGTCCAGCAAATACCTATTGGGGTAACTTGCATACATGGGGATACCCAACATTATGCCACTGCTGAGGTGAATATAGAAACTTGTTGTGGGTCAGCAATGGTTAAAGTGGGACTGGTCCCTACCTTGGTGCATGAGGCCATAATAGGGAGGGATTTTCCTCATTTTTGGAAACTGTGGGAATCACGGTTATCAACAGATGTGAGAAGTAAAAAGCCAGTTGATAATACCGGTGATTTTATGGATGTACGTGGGTCTTCGGAACTTTCTGGCCCTTTGCCTTTTGCTAGTTTGGCTGGGGAAGTGACAGATGGGGAGTCCAGTGAGGACCCTCTTGCCGGGAACAGAGACATAGTAGTTAGAACTGAAAGCGTGCCTGACCTGGAGGTAAAGAAGGATCTGTTTGCGTCTGAACAGTTAAAGGATCCCACCTTAATAAAGGCTAGAGAGAATGTTAAGATTGTTAATGGGGAACCTGTGGTACCAGGTGACAGGGTTACGTATCCCCACATGGCCATCTGTAATGAGCTCTTGTACCACATTGTCAAAAGGGGTGAGGATGTGGTGGAACAGCTGGTAGTTCCCCAGCCTTATCGGAGAACGGTACTAGATTTAGCTCATAGTCACGTTACCGCAGGACATTTAGGGGCAGAAAAAACCACTGAAAGAGTTTTACAAAGGTTCTTTTGGCCAGGGGTTTATAAAGAAGTGTCTGAATATTGTTCTTCCTGTCCTGAATGCCAGTATCATGCCCCTAGACCCCATTTCAGGAGCCCACTAGTTCCCATGCCTATTATAGAGGTCCCGTTTGACAGAATAGCCATGGATCTCGTGGGGCCCTTGTTAAAGTCTGCTCGGGGCCATCAGTATATCCTGGTAATTATGGACTATGCCACTCGATATCCTGAGGCTGTCCCTTTACGCACTATCACAACCAAGGCGATAGCTAGGGAGCTGGTGCAGGTATTTAGTAGAGTGGGAATACCAAAAGAAATTTTGACTGACCAAGGTACTCCATTTATGTCAAGGATCATGAAAGAGTTGTGCAAGTTATTTAAGGTCACTCACCTCAGGACGTCCATCTACCATCCCCAAACTGACGGGTTGGTGGAAAGGTTTAATAAAACATTAAAAAGTATGTTAAAAAAGGTTGTTGAGAGAGATGGGAAAAACTGGGATTGTTTGTTGCCCTACTTGTTAATGGCCATCAGAGAAGTTCCTCAGTCCTCTACGGGGTTTTCTCCATTTGATTTGTTGTATGGTAGACACCCCAGAGGGCTGTTGGATATTGCCAAAGAGACGTGGGAAGGACAGCCCACTCCTTATAGAAGCGTTATTTAGCATGTAACACAAATGCAGGATAGGATTGCAGCCGTGGTACCTGTTGTCAGAGAGCACATGGAACAGGCCCAAAGTGCTCAACAGAGGGTCTATAACCGGAGTGCCAAGATACGGGAATTTGCTCCTGGAGATAGAGTTCTTGTTTTGGTACCCACTGTGGAAAGCAAATTCCTAGCTAAATGGCAGGGTCCATTTGAGATTAGGGAAAAAGTGAATGAGGTTAATTACAAAGTATACCAGCCGGGAAAGAGAAAACCCAAACAGATCTACCATGTTAACTTAATCAAACCCTGGAAAGATAGGTTGTCTCTGTCAGCGGAGCCTTGCCCTTCAGTGTCTTCACCCCGGTTGCTTCCCGCAGTGAAGGTGTCAGAGACATTATCAGCTGATCAGAACAATCAGGTTAAAGAATTTCTCATCCAAAATAGGGAGGTATTTTCAGAGCTGCCTGGCCGAACGACCATAATAAAACATGACATTGTCACAGAACCAGGGGTCAAGGTTCATTTAAAGCCATATAGGATTCCTGAAGCTCAGCGAGAAGCTATTTCTAAGGAAGTTAAAACCATGTTAGAACTTGGAGTCATAGAGGAGTCTAACAGTGAGTGGTCCAGTCCCATAGTGCTCATCCCGAAGCCCGACGGTAGCATACGCTTCTGTAATGACTTTCGTAAGTTAAATGAGGTGTCCAAGTTTGACGCATACCCCATGCCCCGTGTGGATGAGCTTGTAGAAAGGCTGGGAACAGCCAGGTTTCTCACCACATTGGACCTGACCAAAGGTTACTGGCAAATACCTTTATCTGATAGCGCCAAAGAAAAAACAGCCTTTTCGGTTCCGGAGGGGCTGTACCAGTATAAGATGTTACCCTTTGGGTTGCATGGGGCTCCAGCAACCTTTCAACGGGCGATGGATAAAATTTTGAGGCCCCATAGAAAATATGCAGCTGCCTATTTGGATGATGTGGTAATTCACAGTACAGACTGGGGGTCCCATTTGGTTAAAGTACAAGCAGTACTGGACTCAGAGAGGCAGGGTTAACTGCTAACCCAAAGAAGTGCTGCCTCGCAATGGAGGAGGTCAAATACTTGGGCTTCACCATAGGCAGAGGTCTGATTAGGCCCCAATTGAATAAAGTTGATGCTATTCAAAACTGGCCTCGTCCAGTGAATAAAAAACAGGTAAGGGCTTTTTTGGGAATTACTGGGTACTATAGACGGTTTATTCCTAATTTTGCGACCACAGCAGTGCCGTTGTCAGACCTTACCAAAGGGAAGCAGTCAAATGTGGTGAAATGGAACCCTGATGCAGAAAAGGCGTTCCAAGCGTTAAAAGTGGCTTTGTGTTCACAACCGGTGTTGATAACACCAGATTTTTCAAAAGAATTTGTGGTACAGACAGATGCCTCAGAGGTAGGGATAGGTGCTGTGCTGTCCCAAACCAGAGATGGGGACGAACACCCTATCATTTATTTGAGTAGGAAACTCAATGAGCATGAAAAAAGGTATGCCATTGTGGAAAAGGAGGCTTTGGCCATTAAGTGGGCACTAGATACCTTGAGATATTACCTCTTGGGTAGACAATTCAGACTAGTGACAGACCATGCCCCTTTAAAATGGATGTATGTAAATAGAGGCAAGAATGCTCGTGTAACTAGATGGTTTCTAGCGTTGCAGGACTTTAAGTTTACTGTCGAACACCCTACCAGGAAAACCTTCAAAAACACTAATGGATCAAAAGAGCACAAGATCAAGCAGTTCATCAACTGTAACACGGTGTCAGTGATTTACATGCTCGAGTGCTCATGTGGGATGAAGTACATAGGGAAAACGAAAAGACCCTTGAAAATCCGTATACAGGAACATATAAGAAACATCAAAAACAAAGTACTAACACATGCAGTACCAAAACACTTTCATGTTTACCACAACTCAGATCCTGACGAACTAACCTTCAAGGGCATTGAACTGGTCTCTTTGGGCGAAAGAGGCGGGGACCTATCCAATCTTTTATCAAAACGTGAAATGTTCTGGATCTTTGAACTCAACACCATGCATCCAGATGGCTTCAATGAAGGCTATGAAATAGCCCCCTTTCTATAACGTAAGCTGATTGCGCCTATTTTTTCAATTTAGGCACCTTGTTCCTTACCTTAACTTCTGCTATTTCCACTTTATTCACTTCTTCCACTACGCCGTTACTGTGATACCTCCAGAGAACCACGCTGATGCTACAGCCATACCACACTGGAGATGCCCAACTCCGTTCGATCTTGGAAGCCAAGCAGTGTCGGGCCCAATTAGTACATAGATGGGGAACCATCATGGAAGACTGGGTGCTGTAATTTTCTTGAACAAGGGCTAAGAGGTTATTACACTAACTAATCTACCCTTTATCACCCTCCTATGGGAACTTTGGTGCAATTATGTTTTTTAAGAATTTTTCATTTATTTCACATACCATGTTTCTACCTGCACCCTGCTCGTTATGGTGTATGACTGCTACTATATTTTCCACATGATGTATGACTGCTACTACTTTCCACATGGGAGTGATTTCTGGATAATCACCTCATGACTTAAAGTATACTAGTATATATTAGGAAATACTAGAACTATTTAACCTGAATGCATTATGAAATAATCAATGTCTTCTTGCCAAGTACCAGCCAGATATCTAATTACACTGGCTGCTTCTATTATGTCCATATTTGGGATTAGAACCACCGATAGAGCTAAATATGAATATAAAACATTCATATAAATACCCTCTCTGAAACATGTTTTCTTTCTATTTTCGCTTTTACATTCATTTCCATTATGAAAAATCCTACCCAAAATGGCCGCCGCGACCACATGACTTTATTACCAAGTGACTGAAGGAATGCACTCTAAGAAAATGGCCGCCGCCACTGTACACACGTTCCCAGCCACTGTTACAGGATGGGAGAACGGGCGCATGCGCATTGAGAAGCCGGACAAGAACCCTCCCACAACCCGCACTCGGCGCATGCGCAATGGAGAATGCCGGACGCCGGAAGCGGGGCGGACGTGACGTCACCCGCGATCCGGACAGGAAGTCCAGGACTTTAAACTACATGAACGTTATTTAGGACTTTAAATGCATAGAATACAGTTATCTACATAGCGGTTTTCACCCTACATAGTGACCCTATGATATAAGAGCATTACCTCTGTGTTTTGAATGTTTGAACAGCATATGAAATTTGACACCTGATAATTGACAGGAAGTGATGTAGCTATCACTTCCTTACTGATACAGGTATATATAGATGAGCTGTCCCAGATGTATGTCACCCCTTGATGAAGTCCAGATAGGACGAAACGCGTTGGGTGCTATGATACATATCCTCTCTAAAAGCTAAGAACCTTTTATATATATATATATATATATATATATATATATATATATATATATATATACACTTTATATACTTTTTATGCTGATCTTATGTCCAATTTTTGCACTTTTAGGACGTTTTTTCCTCTTGTCTTATCGAAGTTTGTATTATTGATTTTATATTATTTTACATACAGTTTTTAGTAACGTTTCTGGCTCCCTGTAATAGGGCTATTATTTTATTTGTTTTTATTGGTGCATATTAGATTTAATAAAAATATTTTTTAAATTTAAGTCTCCGATTAGCATTAGACACCACAGGTCGCTTAAAACCACCTTATCCCTTCTCTTCGTTTACACTATACATGAAGCACCTTACCAATGCTTCTTTCTTTAAGGTGGAGCTGACGCCCGATTAATATAAAGGGAGTGTCTAGAAAAAGGAGACTTTTTTTGTTCTTTTATAAATATCCTGGACTACATTCTAGTACTATTTGGTATCGCGGTTAAGCGCCGATAAGCTTCCCCCCATCTATCTATCTATCTATCTATCTATATATATATATATATATATATATGTATATGTATATATATATATATATATATATATATATATATATATATATATATATAGCAGTACGGTACAGTAGTCCATTGGTCTACCTCTGTGTCGTCAAGTATACTACAAAAGTTCAGTAAAATTACCCAAAAATCAAAATAATCTGATGAGAAGCGTAAACTTGCCAATATGCCATTTACGACACGGAGTGGCAAGGAACGGCTGAGGCCCTGGCCTATGTTCATGGCTAGTGGTTCAGATTCACATGAGGATGGAAGCACTCATCCTCTCGCTAGAAAACTGCAGTGCCACTCCTAGCTGGGCCAGGTGTTTGTGTCGGCCACTTGGGTCGCTTAGCTTAGCCATCCAGCGTCCTTGGTGCACCTCTTTTTTTCTTTGCATCATGTGCTGTTTGGGGACTATTTTTTTAAATCGGCCATCCTGTGACACTGCAGTGCCACTCCTAGATGGGCCAGGTGTTTGTGTCGGCCACTTGGGTCGCTTAGCTTAGTCATCCAGCGACCTCGGTGCAAATTTTAGGACTAAAAATAATATTGTGGTGTTCAGAAAAGACTGGAAATGAGTGGAAATTATGGTTATTGAAGTTAATAATACTATGGGATCAAAATGACCCCAAAATTCTATGATTTAAGCTGTTTTTGAGGTTTTTTTGTAAAAAAAAAAAAAAAAAAAAAAACGAATCCAAAACACACCCGAATCCGACAAAAAATTTTCAGGGAGGTTTTGCCAAAACGCGTCCGAATCCAAAACACGACCGCGGAACCGAATCCAAAACCCGAAAAATTTCCGGTGCACATCACTAACACATACAACACAAACTGATTACAAACAAGCCTGCCCTATTGCATATGAGAGGAGACATTAAGAGAGGACACCAGCACACCAACGCTGCAGAGCCCCAGTAAGGCTGTCAGCGTTTTTATATTGCTATATCAGTTAAACTGTTTCTCATACGTCCTAGAGGATGCTGGGGACACTTCAAGAACCATGGGGTATAGACGGGATCTGCAGGAGACATGGGCACTTTAAGACTTTGAATGGGTGTGAACTGGCTCCTCCCTCTATGCCCCTCCTCCAGACTCCAGTTAGATTCTGTGCCCAGGCAGACTGGATGCACACTGAGGAGCTCTACTGAGTTTCTCTGAAAAGACTTTATGTTAGGTTTTTTATTTTCAGGGAAGACTACTGGCAATAGTCTCCCTGCATCGTGGGACTTAGGGGAGAGAAGTCAGACCTACTTCTGATGAGTTTAAAGGCTCTGCTTCTTGGCTACAGGACACCATTAGCTCCTGAGGGTTTGGAACACTAGGTACGCCTAGGGGTTCACTCCCAGAGCCCGCCGTCACCCCCCTTGCAGAGCCAGAAGTCAGAAGACAGGTTAGTAGAAGAAGATCTGAAGACTTCAGTGAAGGCTTTGAGGTACCGCACAGCGATCGCGCTGCGTGCCATGCTCCCACACACACAGCGGCGGTGCAGGGGGGGCTGCCTGGGCAGCATAAAAACCTCTTTTTAAGCTGGCAGAGTGGAATAGAGTCCAAACGAAGAAAAAATCCGCACAGATCATATAGGTCATATATTCATATCAATCAGTTACTTCCCATTGTTTATAATCAAAAACAGTTCTTAGAAGAAATTGTTAGTATTAATCATTAGTTTGGGGGTGCTCCCTGGAATAAATGAATCATATTAGAACACAGAAAAAAAAAGTATTCCACATTGGGGCACTCATCTGTAACTGGCTGTAATTATATTTCTAAATCTAGGTGCAGGACGATTCCCTCTAAAACGTAACCTTTATTATAATTGGTATAAAATACCAGTCATGGGTAGCTAGCGAAGTATTAGAAAAAAATGTGTGAAAAGTGAATAGTGTAGAAGAAAAATCAAAAATAAAAATAGAACACACACCAGTCTCAAATATGATCAATCAGTTAGATAATTCTCTCCTATAATGATTATACAACTATATCGTTGTGCTTGTTATCAATATTGACCTATAGGATTATATACATAAATTGTGCGCTCCCCTCATTGGGATATATGGGCTTATTGTTAGGGTATTTTGAATTGGGAGATCCACTTTAATATTGGTCACAGTGTACGACAATCACAGTCAGCAATTCGCATACTGATGCCATGAGTAGGTAAAATTCTGACACACTTGTGATTGTTACTCATGTAGACAAATTAATGCAGTACTATGTCTTAATAAGTGATGATTTTATTCTTGTGATCCTAATTTGCTACACATTCCAGTCTGATTTGTATGAAAACTGAGGTACTGCAGCGATATAATCTGAACACTTCTCTGTGCAACAGCGGAATCACTTAGATTAAATTGATGTTCTTGTCTAACATGCATTAACACAGGTCAGTTGAGGGGTTAATCTTACTGGAGCATAACATTCCAAACTCTCCGGAAGTTGGTAGGTGTCCTACATCTCCCTGCTCCTATGTGTAATCAATCAGAAGCAGCTAAATCAGGCCGTAAAATTGTAGCTCAGTCGGAGAATCTTGGTAACATACACTTAAGATGATAATCTATTTCACTTGGTGCAGTATGTCTACGGCTGATTATGTCAGGCCAGAATGGTCTGACTATAATACAGGGTATCACAAACGTGTTGTCCAAATAGTGGACTCATTCACACTGACCCGCTACAAATGTATCAAAATCAGCCGTGTCAGTGTTAGCATAACCTGACTACTTTACATTGTATCCACCACATGTGCTGCCAATTACGTTCTCATGCAGTTGCCATATAACATAGTGAGGGATCAATTCTGTATATAGATATTGAACTAACCGTTTCTATGAATTAAACCCTAATATGCTGGCTGGATAAAAGAGAGAGATCGAGTGTCAGTTTACTGCATGTCTTGCTGTTCAATGCCGGTAATAGCAATAGTGCATTATATCAGACTCGTTCTCTCAACTGTGCCCAATTAAGCTTTACTATATCCCTGGTGAGGGGGAGACAACACTTAATTAATATCTAATAGCATCCTACGGTACATTTGATCCGGTGCCCCGGATATCAGATTCTCTCAATAATCAACATATACTGATTGCACAATAAGATATAATGTATAGAGACAGTGTGATCATTTAAAAACACGGCACCCAGAAGGTGGGTGGCGTGCTAACCAATGCGCTTTTCGCATATAAGCTTTAACGTCAAAGCTTATATGCGAAATGCGCATTGGTTAGCACGCCACCCACCTTCTGGGTGCCGTGTTTTTAAATGATCACACTGTCTCTATACATTATATCTTATTGTGCAATCAGTATATGTTGATTATTGAGATAATCTGATATCCGGGGCACCGGATCAAATGTACCGTAGGATGCTATTAGATATTAATTAAGTGTTGTCTCCCCCTCACCAGGGATATAGTAAAGCTTAATTGGGCACAGTTGAGAGAACGAGTCTGATATAATGCACTATTGCTATTACCGGCATTGAACAACAAGACATGCAGTAAACTGACACTCGATCTCTCTCTTTTATCCAGCCAGCATATTAGGGTTTAATTCATAGAAACGGTTAGTTCAATATCTATATACAGAATTGATCCCTCACTATGTTATATGGCAACTGCATGAGAACGTAATTGGCAGCACATGTGGTGGATACAATGTAAAGTAGTCAGGTTATGCTAACACTGACACGGCTGATTTTGATACATTTGTAGCGGGTCAGTGTGAATGAGTCCACTATTTGGACAACACGTTTGTGATACCCTGTATTATAGTCAGACCATTCTGGCCTGACATAATCAGCCGTAGACATACTGCACCAAGTGAAATAGATTATTATCTTAAGTGTATGTTACCAAGATTCTCCGACTGAGCTACAATTTTACGGCCTGATTTAGCTGCTTCTGATTGATTACACATAGGAGCAGGGAGACGTAGGACACCTACCAACTCCCGGAGAGTTTGGAATGTTATGCTCCAGTAAGATTAACCCCTCAACTGACCTGTGTTAATGCATGTTAGACAAGAACATCAATTTAATCTAAGTGATTCCGCTGTTGCACAGAGAAGTGTTCAGATTATATCGCTGCAGTACCTCAGTTTTCATACAAATCAGACTGGAATGTGTAGCAAATTAGGATCACAAGAATAAAATCATCACTTATTAAGACATGGTACTGCATTAATTTGTCTACATGAGTAACAATCACAAGTGTGTCAGAATTTTACCTACTCATGGCATCAGTATGCGAATTGCTGACTGTGATTGTCGTACACTGTGACCAATATTAAAGTGGATCTCCCAATTCAAAATACCCTAACAATAAGCCCATATATCCCAATGAGGGGAGCGCACAATTTATGTATATAATCCTATAGGTCAATATTGATAACAAGCACAACGATATAGTTGTATAATCATTATAGGAGAGAATTATCTAACTGATTGATCATATTTGAGACTGGTGTGTGTTCTATTTTTATTTTTGATTTTTCTTCTACACTATTCACTTTTCACACATTTTTTTCTAATACTTCGCTAGCTACCCATGACTGGTATTTTATACCAATTATAATAAAGGTTACGTTTTAGAGGGAATCGTCCTGCACCTAGATTTAAAAATATAATTACAGCCAGTTACAGATGAGTGCCCCAATGTGGAATACTTTTTCTTTCTGTGTTCTAGAGTGGAATAGAGTGCCTGGGCACTAAGTCCGAACCCCCACCAGAATCATTTATTTAAAAAATAGCGGGGCTGAAGCGCGCCATTAAGGGGGCGGGGCTTAGCCCTCACAGCTCTCATCAGCGCCATTTTCTCTCACAGAAGCTGCAGACGCGCTGATCCTTTCCTCCTACCACTGTACAAGTAACAGGGTGCAAAACGGTGGGCGGGGGGGTCACAGTAATTTGGTGCAGTTATAAATTTTCATAAAAGCGCTACAGGTCTGGGGCTTAATAGTAAGTTTTCAGAACCGGGATTGAGCGCTGGGTTGCGGAGCTGGCAAACTCCCTGTGTTTCTCTGACAGGCTTTACTGTGGGTTTGTCCCCTATTTGCCCTGTGTGTCTGTGGGTGTCGGTACACGTGTGTCGGCATGTCTGAGGCTGAGTGCTCTTCCCAGGAGGAGACTGTTAGGGGCAGAAACGGCTGTGGGAGTGACCCTGTCGGCACCGCCGACCCCTTATTGGGTAAATGTGTTGAATGCCTTAAATGCTAATGTGGCTCTTATTAATAAGAGATTGGATAAATCTGACTCTCAGAACCAGGCATGGAAGAAGTCTGTGGAGGATGTGTTATCACAGGTCCAAACCCCCTCAGGGTCACATAAACGTTCGTTCGCTCAGTTGGCTGATACAGATACTGACACGGACATGACTCCAGTGTCGACTATAATGAGACCAGATTAGACCCAAAATTGGCTTAGAACATTCAGTACATGATTGTAGCAATAAAAGAAGTGTTACATATAACTGAGGACCCTGCGGTTCCTGATGCTAGGGTCTGTATGTATAAAGGAAAGAAACCTGAGGTAACGTTTCCGCCCTCTCATGAACTGAATACGTTTTTGAAAAAATGTGGGAAAATCCTGATAAAAAGTTTTAGATTCCCAAAAGGATCCAGGTGACGTATCCGTTCCCCTCTGGGGATAGGGATAAATGGGAGTCATCCCCCATTGTGGACAAGGCCCTGTCAAGGTTATCAAAAAAGGTGGTGTTACCGTCTCCGGACACGGCAGCCCTTAAGGAGCCTACAGATCGTACACAGGAAAATACGTTAAAATCCATTTACGTCACCACAGGTACTCTGCTAAAGCCAACCATTGCATCTGCATGGGTGAGTAGTGCTATCGAAAAGTGGGCAGATAACTTGTCATCTGATATAAATACCCTAGATAGGGATAGTATTCATTTAACGCTGGGTTATATCAGGGATGCCGCAGCATACCTGAAGGAAGCCGCAAGAGATATTGGCATGTTGGGATCGAAAGCCAATGCTATGGCTATTTCAGCTAGGAGGGCATTGTGGATTCATCAATGAAATGCTGATGCTGACTCAAAGAAAACTATGGAGTCTCTCCCATACAAAGGTAGCGTCTTGTTTGGTGACGGTCTCGCTGATTTGGTATCTACGGCTACCTCGGATAAGTCGTCATTTTTGCATTATGTTCCTCCACAGCAAAAGAAAACTCACCAGTTTCAGATACAGTCCTTTCGGCCAAATAAATACAAAAAGGGCTGAAGTTATTCCTTCCTTGCTAATAGAGGAAGAGGTAAAGGTAAAAGATCTCCTGCTGTGGCAGGGTCCCAGGAGCAGAAGTCCTCCCGGGCTTCTGCCAAATCCACCGCATGACGCTGGGGCTCCTCTGCGGGAGTCCGCACCGGTGGGGGCACGTCTCCAACTCTACAGTCAGTTCTGGGTTCATTCAGGCCTGGACCCATGGGTGTTAGAAATAGTGTCCCAAGGGTACAAACTAGAGTTTCAAGACGTTTCCCATCGACGATATTTCAAATCGGCCTTACCAGCTTCTCCTCCGGAGAGGGAGGTGGTATGCGATGCAATACAAAAGCGGTGTCAAAATCAAGTGATTATCAAGGTGCCCCTGTCACAACAGGGAAAGGGCTTTTATTCGAGCCTGTTCGTGGTCCCGAAGCCGGACGGCTCGGTCAGACAGATTCTGAACCTAAAATCCCTCAATTTCTATCTAAAAAAGTTAAAATTCAAGATGGAGTCTCTCCGAGCAGTGATCTCCAGCTTGAAGAAGGGGATTTTATGGTGTCGGTCGACATAAAGGATGCCTACTTACACATCCCCATATATCCTCCGCATCAGGCTTACCTGAGGTTTGCCTTTTAGGATTGTCATTACCAATTTCAGACGTTGCCGTTTGGTCTGTCCACGGCTCCGAGGGTTTTCACCAAAGTAATGGTGGAAATGATGGTTCTCCTGCGCAAGCAAGGAGTCACAATTATCCCGTACTTGGACGATCTCCTGATAGAGGCGAGATCCAGGGACTGATTGCTGCAGAGCATTACGACTTCCTTGTCAGTTCTACAACAACATGGTTGGCTCCTAAACTTGCCAAAGTCACAGTTGAGTCCGACAAAACGACTGTCGTTTTAGGGAATGATTCTGGACACGTTATTACGGAGAGTTTTCCTTCCAGAAGAGAAGACTCTGGAAATTCAGAGTCTGGTCAAACAAATTATGAAACCAGCGAGAGTGTCAATCCATCAATGCACTCGGTTGCTGGGGAAGATGGTTGCGGCCTACGAGGCCATTCCATTTAGCAGGTTCCATGCCAGAGTGTTTCAGTGGGATCTGTTGGACAAGTGGTCCGGATCCCATCTGCACATGCACCGGAAAAAAATCCTGTCCTCCAAGACCAGAATCTCGCTCCTGTGGTGGCTGCACAGCTCTCACCTCCTACAGGGACGCAGGTTCGGGATCCAGGATTGGATCCTAATGAATACGGATGCGAGTCTCCAAGGCTGGGGAGCGGTCACACAAGGGGAAACTTTCCAGGGAAGATGGTCAAGCCAGGAAGTTTCTCTACACATAAACGTGTTGGAGTTAAGGGCCATTTACAACGGCCTTCAAGTGGAACGTCTTCTTCGCAACCTGCCTGTCCTGATACAGTCAGACAATATAACAGTGGTAGAACACATAAACCGCCAGGGCGGAACAAAGAGCAGAGCGGCAATGGCAGAGGCCACAAAAGTTCTCCTCTGGGCGGAAAGACATACAAGCGCTCGATCGGCAATATTCATTCCAGGAGTGGACAACTGGGAAGCAGACTTCCTCAGCAGACAAGAGCTCCATCCGGGAGAGTGGGGTCTTCATCAAGAGGTCTTCGCAGAAGTGACAAGTATTTGGGGAATTCCTCAAATAGACATGATGGCGTCTCGCCTCAACAAGAAACTTCAGAGATATTGTTCCAGGTCGAGAGACCCTCAAGCAATAGCAGTGGACGCCCTAGTGACACCGTGGGTGTTTCAGTCGGTGTACATGTTCCCTCCGCTTCCACTCATTCCAAAGGTACTGAAGATCATAAGGACAAAGGTTCAGGCGATCCTCATTGTTCTGGACTGGCTAAGAAGGCCTTGGTATCCAGATCTTCAGGGATTAATCGTAGGAAATCCTTGGCCTCTTCCTCTACGAGAGGATCTGTTACAGCAGGGGCCGTGCGTGTATCAACACTTACCGCGGCTAGTTTGACGGCATGGCGGTTGAACGCCGGATCCTAGCCCGAAAGGGTATTCCTAATGAAGTCATTCCCACACTTCTTCGGGCTAGAAAAGAAGTAACGGCGAAACATTATCACCATATTTGGAGAAAATGTGTCTTGGTGCGAGTCCAAGAGGGTTCCTACGGAAGAATTTCAGCTAGGCCGGTTTCTCCATTTTCTGCAAGCAAGTGTGGATGCGGGCCTAAAGTTGGGCTCAATTAATGTACAAATTTCGGCCTTATCAATTTTCTTTCAAAAAGAATTGGCTTCCCTTCCGGAAGGTCAGACTTTCGTGAAATGCATGCTGCACATCCAACCTCCATTTGTGCCCCCGGTGGCACCGTGGGATCTTAACGTGGTGTTGCAGTTCCTTCAATCACATTGGTTTGAACCATTTCAGAAGATCGTGGTCATGCTGTTGGCCTTGGCATCCGCCAGGCGGGTGTCTGAGTTAGCGGCCTTGTCTCACAAGAGCCCATATTTAATCTTCCATGAAGATAAAGCAGAGTTGAGGACTCGTCAACCGTTTCTTCCGAAAGTGGTTTCATCGTTCCACATGAACCAACCTATTGTGGTGCCTGTGGCTACTGCCGCTTTCACAGAGTCAAAATCCCTCAATGTGGTTAGGGCTTTGAAGATTTATGTCGCCAGGACAGCTCAACTTAGGAAAACAGACGCTTTGTTTGTCCTGTATGCTCCCAACAAGATTGGGAATCCTGCTTCTAAGCAGACTATTGCGCGTTGGATCTGTACTACAATTCAGAAGGCTCATTCTACGGTTGGTTTGCCATTGCCAAAATCAGTGAAGGCCCACTCTACCAGAAAGGTGGGCTCATCCTGGGCGGCTGCCCTGGGGGTCTCAGCGTTACAACTTTGCCGAGCAGCTACTTGGTCAGGTGCAAACACGTTTGCGAAATTTTACAAATTTTACACCCTGGCTGATGAGGACCTCAGGTTTGGTCAATTGGTGCTGCAGAATCATCCGCACTCTCCCGCCCATTCTGGAGCTTTGGTTCTTGAAGTGTCCCCAGCATCCTCTAGGACATATGAGAAAATAGGATTTTAATACCTACCGGTAAATCCTTTTCTCCTAGTCCGTAGAAGATGCTGGGCGCCCGTCCCAGTGCGGACTCTATCTGCAGTAATTACTTATTAGTTATTGGTTATGTTACACACGAGTTGTGTTTCTGTTATGGTCAGCCTGTTGCTGACATTGTTCATGCCGTTGAC